>NC_018248.1:544733-564790 GCF_000227135.1 Leishmania donovani | reverse complement strand
TGGGTGGGAAACAAACGGTCCAGCCCCCCCCCCCCCCCCCCCCCTCCCCTCCACTCCCGACTCTCTGCGTGTGTGAGGGAGGAAGCCCAGCAGCCCCCACCTCACCCTCCCCAATGCCGAGCCACTCCTGGTGGTGGTGGCAGGGCCCGGTGCCCGCGACGCAGCGAGGTCAGAGCAATTCAGCGCTACTGATGTTGTCGGTCAAGGCCCTGCGTGGCGCTGCGTCGACGCCACCTGCGCAGCGGGCAGAGTGCGAGGCAGGGGCCGTGCTCTCGGGGGACTGCATCGGCGCCTTGCTGGACCGGCGTGTGTCGACGGCTGCCATGGCCCCACGCGAGGTGGGGCCTGTGTGACAGGGCCGTGGGTGGCAGCGTGGGGCGTTGGACCCCACGTTGTGTGGCAGAGAAGCGGACTCATGATTACGAAGCTAGGAAAAGCGGGCGTGTTCGTGTGTTTAGTACGTGAGGGGAGGGTGCGGGTGCAGGTGCGTGTTTGCGCGGCGGTGATTTGTTTTTTTTCCGTCGTTCATTGTTGAGTTGTTATCATGTCTCTCAAGCTTCTCTACCTCTCGCTATTATTGATGATGTCACACCAGCACGAGCACCAGCGCCCCCTGCCTCTCTACCCCCTTTTGCTTTACTCATTCTCTCGTGCGCTTGAAGAGTACCTCCTTGGTACCTCAGCGCAGTACACCTCAAGCACTTACAAACACACACACACACACGAAATAAAAACGAAGACATGCAGGCATTGCACAGAGGCAGACATGCAAGCAGGCTTCGTGCTTGCTGAACGCGGACGGCGGGTGAGGCGCTGATCGCTCGGCGCGTGTGTCCACGGCGCTCTTCGTTTGCTGTACCTTAGTGCCACTGCAGCCTCCGAGCTCGGCGACGTCGTTGACCCCGCGCCATCCTCTGTTGCGTGCGGCACGTAGTTCCGTTGCCTGGGTCGCATACCGCAGGTGCACACTCTCGCTTCTCTATCTTCGCATGCATGTGCCCCCGCTCTCTCCCTCTCCCCCCCCCCTCTTCTCGACTGCAGCCGTTGCGTACGAGACGACCATCGACACACGCGCACAGACCCAGTACCGCGTGTCGAAGTAGGCAGGCTAGAAAAGGAGGCGGTTGTCTTTGAAGAGGCGGCTTACTTTCCATCTTCGATCGTTCTTCCGTTCGACCGACTACGACGAGCAGCAGCATTGTCCGCCTCCCCCCTCCCTCCCTTCCCCGAGTCATGATGTCGCCACGCTCCGCTGCCCCGGCCTTGGCCTCGCCACGGCTCCGGTGTCGGTCATTGGGCCGCACTACGTTCTCTTCACGGGCCACAGCTGCCATGCTTTGCACTCTCATCGCTGCAGTGCTCATCTTGGTGGTCGCACCACCAGGAGCCCAGGCGGCTCCCGGGCCTTCCAGCTTCCGCTGCCTGCGGCCCTTCTCTGCTACGGGAACGTTCACGAACGTGGCCAAGGCGCACCCGACTCAGAACTGCGACTACTTTTATTTCAGTGTCGAAGACGCAAAAGCGGAGCTGAAGTGCGCGTCACCATCGGCTGCCACTACAGCGGTGTCGGACGAGATGTCCTGCAATGTGACGGTACGTATGTCGATGCGGCGGGCCTCAGACGTGGTGCCACGCCTGCAACGGCAGGTGGGCACCGACAAGGACTACTTTACGCATGAAGCGAGCACGGACTCCACTACAGCGTCGCCCACCCGTGTTGGTAACACGCGCGCGTCCGCAGTGCCGTTCCTGACAGAGGACGAGGACGTCTGGCGCTACGCCGTCTCGCTGAAGGCCAAGGGCGACTCCTCCATCCACTACAAGGGGTTCAACGGAGGCAACGGGTACAGCCTCTGCTGCGCTGCGCTGGAAGAGGCAGACTGCGCGTGGATGACCCCGCAGAAGGGTGACAAAGACCTCGACTGTGACGAGGACGTCGACGTTCGGTTTGCGCCACAGCGTGGCCGTGTGCTGCGGGGTTGCCCTTTACCATTTCCTGCACCGCGCAGCGCCGGCGACGGCGTCTTTGGCGCGTCGGCGGGTGCTCGTGTGCTGCTGACGGACCTGGACGAGGGGGAGGGCAGCGGCGTCTTCCATGCTGTCATCACGAAACCGCTGCACCGCTTTGTGGAGGGCCCGTGGGAGGTGATGGTGCAGATGTGGCGGCGACGCCAGCACATGCCGCGAGTCGGCAGAGAGGATTCCCTCTCCGTCCCTGCGGACCACAGCATCGAGGCCGAGGTGCTCGGCCGTATCATGGTTCCCTTCACGCTAAACTTGACCGAGCTGCAGAAGCAGGGCCGTATCACGCAAATGCCGAGCATGGCGCTAACCGTGGAAGACGTCGCAGATGTGGCGCAGGCGGCAGGTGAGAAAGCCGCCGACGAAGCTGGTGACCTGTGACGCCGCTGCGGCGACCCATAGTGGAGGGGCGCAGGTGTGTCCGTGTGTTTCTGCACGTCCATCTTGCGTGCACGCGTAAAGCGCTTTCGACGATGCTGCGGAGAATATCTCCTGGGCTCTCTCCCTCTCGATCGCTTCTGTTTTCTTCTTCGGTCCTATTCATTGTTGCGGACCAGTCATGCGCCCAGGCGCCGCCGCCCCCTCTCCCCAATGGCCTCCGGCCCTCGCTGTTGCACACGGGGCTGGGCTCATATCCTGGTCTCTCCTTGTCATCCGCACCTTCTGGAGTTCGTGTGTTTCTCATCCTCTCTCTCCAGCGCTACGTCGGCGTACGTGTGCTTCGTGTCGCCGGCTTCGTCCGTACCGCTCGTGCGCCTGTAATTCTTTTCCTCTCCCTATGGCCTTGGAGGGGTTTGGGACTCGTCGCGGACCCGATCCCAAGCATGTGCACCGTCTCGAGTAGCCGTTGTCTTTCCTATATCCATATCCATCGATGTGTATGTGAAGGAGCACATGCCAGGACCCGCGCGGGGGCAAAGGGTGATACACGCAGATGCCCCTTCTTGTTGCGCTGCTCTCTGCTCTCTGCTTTCTCTCTCTCTGCCTGTCTGTCTGTGTCTGGTGCCCTACCCATGCCCTCCCTTCCTGTTGCTGCGCGAAGCGGTGGTGAGCGCAAGGACGGACGCCGCTGCTATAGATACGTGATGTTGGTGGAGGGGGAGGGTAAGAACGGGAGCCTTGCACGCCAGCACAGCAAGCAACGGACGTACCGAAGACACTGTCGCTCCCCTCTCCATCGGCTCTGCGACTAGCTCATATCGCTTTCCACGTATTTCTCAACCCCTCCTCATCCCTCTCTTCCCTTCCTTTGGCATCTTCTCATCGCGGGGCGCTCTCCGCCACGCCAGTCCATTCTCCTGTCAAGCGAGCCGACGGCGCCCTCACTCGCTCGCAGTTCTTTGTGTCCTCTTGCTTTCGATTCTGCATCGCCATCCCTCTCGCCCTCCTCCACTGCTCTCCGCTTGCTGGCTTGGGGAAAAAGGGGTTGATGCTAGACGCTGAGTCAACATTTTCAGCTGTGTTGCGAGCTTCCCTGCCGGCTTTGTGCAGCTCGTCCTTCTGTGTGTCCCTCTCGACCCCTCCGCGTGCCGCCTCCAGTGCTACCCCCGGTATCATCATCAACGCTGCCCCTTCACCCCATCCCACCCCCAGCTCTTTGCTGCCTCCCTTCCCTTGTTCGCCTGTGCACCACTCCGGGCTCGGAGAGCAGCTCTCACCTCCACCATCCCGTTCTCTCCCGCCGCCGCACACGTTCGTCTCATGAGCCACGGCGGAGATAAGACACCCGGTGCCGCTACAGTGGCACCGCCGCCTGCACTCAGTGCAAACAAGAAGCACGACCGCAGCAGCGGCAGCTATGCCAAGAGTTACGGCCGTGAAAGCTATGAGAAACACAAGGCGAAGCAGGTGCGCTCCTTGCAGCCTCCTCAGGAACCGCTGAGGCAGGTCAACGCCAACGCTGCCGCGGTGCCTCTCAGCACCGAACCGTCCCTGCGGCCCTTCGCTCCACACGAGCCAGTTGGGCTGGAGTTGTCACTGCCTTCGTCGACGGACTTCGACGACGGCGAGGTTGAGGTGAGTCCACTCACAACGCCATCGCAGTCGTATGTTCCGAAGCATCGGCGCCGCCAGGGTGGCGATCACGTGCGCCCGTTGCAGCAGGATGTCGCAGCCGCAAAGGTGCTGCGGCACACTCCCCCTCTACCACATCAGTTACAACAGCATGCTGACCCGACCGCGCTGCCAGAGCATCGGCGCGTCGCCCTTTCCAAAGGCAGCGAAGAACTCCTACAGCATCATGCGACTGGAAAGGAGAACATGAGCATTGGCTCTCACGCGGCGCCGTCTCCTGCTGGTGCCACAGCCGCTTCAGCAACCTCGCTGCAGTCGGTGCCGAAGCCCGCGTCTTCTGCAGAAGTGAAGCAGCGCACTGTGAGCTCCGCGTTCCATCCGGCCACCTCTGCCGCCGCCGCCACGCCGGCCACCGACTTCCGTCGCACCGCCTCTGGCCACGTCCATCAGCGTCCGCTCTCTTTATCGGGTGCAGCCACTGCACCACGGCAATCGCCAGTCCCATCGACGCTCACGACGAGTGCCGGCCGACGCGGCGGCGCGACGGCTGCAAAAGTTCCACAAAAACGCATCGCCAGTGTCAAGTCACGACCGCTGACCACCGCGGCACGCAAACAGCCGCCGTCTCTGTCCAACGCTGAAGCAGAAACGGCGGAGAGACACGAGTCTCCTGCGCCGACCCCAACAGCGGCCGAGCGGGAGCGCTCGCCAGAGATGGACGCCGGGCTGCGATACCAGCTGTACCAGATGGAGTCGGTGCTCGACTATGTGGCAGAGGTGGCGACGGCGCTGGGCGAAAGACGCCGGTGCGCGGCGCCTCCGCAATCGACGAAGGGGTTCCGCGCCTCTGTCGTGCCCACTCGGCGCTGTGGTGGGACCAGCTCTTCCCCTGAGGCGCTGGACGGAAGCGATGTTGACTTGCCAGACCACTCTGTGCGTGTTTGCAGCAGCGGCGGCACCGTTGCTTTTCTGCCCGACATACACCAGGCCGCGAGCCGACTCCTCAGCGCCTTCACGAAGCTCGAGTACGTTCAGCTCAGCGAGGATGTGGATATGCCGCTTCTCGAGCGCGACGCCGTGGAGTACAGCGCGCGGCTACTGCGACTCGTCGACGGGGTAGAGCGGCAGCTGTCGCTGCACGAAGACACACTCGTTCGTCGAAGGCTTTCAGAGCGCCGCGACATCTTTCGCGCCATGCACCAGCTGGTGCACTTTATCGTCCGCATGACCCACGAAGTGGTACTGCTCCGTGACTTGGCCCTGCGCCACGACTTGGGTCAGGTTTTGGAGGCGTGGGGCAGCTTCAGAGCAGGTGTTGAGGCCCAGGCCCAGGCGGCTGCAGACGCCAGCGACATTTATACCCGTGACAAGTCTGAAGACGCCGCAGCGTCGTCGGCTCCGCCGTTGCTGCGGAAGCACCTCATCTTTCCAATCGCGATGATGCGAGGGAGCTCGTTCTTCGTGTGGTTGGAAGGGCGGTGGCTCCCAGCGATGCAGCAGTGGCGCAAGCTCGTCTTCGACGCACTCCAAGCGGCGAGCAGCGGCGACACTGAAGGCGCCATTCGCCGTTCGCGGCAGGAGGCGCTACGGATCGACGGCTTGGAGGAGATCCTGCGCCCTGGCGAGACCATCACCACCCTCCTCCGCGAGCAGGTGGAGCAGCCGATTGAGGAGCTTGGTAGAGCCTTTTCGATGAAACGAGCGGCCATGGCTGCACTGCGCGAAGTACTGGAGGGCGCCGAGGCCACCGACGGCACACTGAACACCGCGCACCTGTCGAAAGCACTCACAGCCGCTCAGGCCTTCATTGTGGTGCGTGGAGGGCGCGGCAGTGGAGTTGACGAGTTGGCTGCGAGTGTCGGTGGAGACAAGGAGGACGCCGAACTGGTGTGCCGCGCGGAAGAGCTCCTCGCACGTCTTGCCGAGGCAGATGTGCTTCACCGCGCCACCAAGGCCGCGCTGCAGCACCCTGCGCCGGAGCTGGTGACTGCGCTGGAACACATCACACGTGCCAACGAGCTGCTCCTTCTCTGGAGACGCGCGCGCGACGTGACGTCAGCTCAGACAGCTCTTGCTGCCGGTCGCGCAGCGCTGGACGCGTACATGCAGCGGCTACACAGCGGACGTCTCTCCGACAACACGAGCTCGCTGAGCTCAACGAACGGCGAGGTCTCGACTGGCAAGTGCATGACGCCGTCGCGCGTGAACGGCAGCTCCACTGCTGCGCCGGTGCCTTGGATCGGCGACGGCTTCCCGGCCTCCTTCGACGTCCGTTCCCTGTACGTGGCCCACACGCCAGGCGGCCCATGGTCGAAGGACCTTAGCATGGCGTACATGGAGCTCTGCGAAGTCTTTGGGACGCTGTACACCCAACGCCAGGCACGGCGGGATCTGGAGCTGGCGCTGGCCCGCCCTTCTGTGGACGATTACGGGGCGAGGCCCGCGGTCGCCCTTTCGCTCTCCCCGCAGGTGACACCCCGCCGCCCCACTCGCGATGCCCTGTCGCCGGCCGACACACTGCAAGTCAGCGACGACGGTGCTGACGCGCACTGCCGCAGCTTACCTTGCTCCACCGGTGGGACGGGAGAGACCCACGCCAGTGACGGCAGCACGCCACCTGCGCATAACGTGCCTAATGGTCCAAGCGCAGAGGAACTGCACCGGTGCATCCAGCAGGCCGAAGAGGCCGGCGTTGGCGGGCCGCTCGTCGAGGAAGCGCGCGCGCGGCTGCGTCTCCTGGACACGCTGCGGCTGAAGATTCACTTCGACGCCCAGACGCGTGTGCTGCCCGTCGCCGACGCAGCGCAGGCCTCATTTCACGACGTCTATAAGCAAATCCATGACTTCTGCCAGACGCAGCTGCAGCAGCCGCAGCGGGCCGCGGGGGCTGAGCGCCGACTGCGTATTCGCTACGAGGACACCGAAGGTGACTTCATCTCTCTCCTGGATCAGCAAGACTGGCACATGATGCTGAGCGAGTTGGCGCCGCGTGGGTGTGGTGGAGTCAAGATCGAGCTCTTCTGCGACTACCCCACGGTACCTGGCATGATGAACAACTCCATGGCTGTCCCGAACGGCGATGACGTGCCGCGCACCGGTGTTGAGTCGGAGCTGGCAAGCGGTGACTTTCAAACAGAGACCGCACCAGAGGCTAGCACACCAGCTGGCCCTGCTGCTGTAGTCGGGTCCGCCGCTGCCACGCCAGAGAAGCGGACGAATGTGTTTCAGCGCCTCGCGTCGGCGTCGAAAAGCTCTGCCGTGGCGCCAGCAGCCAGCGCGCAGCGCAAGCCGCGGATGCACCCTCATTCCCTCGGGGCTACGTCGCCGCATCGAGCACTTCTGCCGCCGCGCACTCGTGGCATCGGCTCTGGTGCAGTTCGCACTGTGTCCCCGCAGAAGGGCGGCGCAGCTTCTCGCGCCGCTGTCGGCGGTGGCTCTGCGCGCGGGAAGGACTCATCTTCCTCGGCTGCCACAGGCGCGGCGGCCCCGAAGACAGCGGCGCTCACCGCAGCGAACCTGCGGCGTAACCTGCTCTACCGGCAGGCGCCGCCCTGCCCTGAAGGCGCGGAGGCTGCGGTTCAGGAGGAGGTGCGGCGATCAGGTGGGCGATCTTCTAGCGATGGGGTGACCACTGTGGCCAGACCGGCAGCGGCAGAAGCCGATGGCTACAAAGCCGCAAGCACTGTAGCGCCGGCCTCAGCAGCTGCGGCTCACAACTCGGTGCGCAACGGCAACGCGAACGGTTACGGGGAGCGGGAAAGCAGCGCGGCGAACCTCAACCTCGACATGGCCCGGCGCTGGGAAATGCCGAGTGACGACGAGCTGCAGCTGCTGGAGATACAGACGCGCGCCTCCATGTCAACCGTGTGCCCCAGCCGATGCATCGAGATGCCCGAGTCCATGACGACGACGTCGCGGCCGACAGGGGTGCCCTCGAGAGCCGGGCCGCCGCGCAACACGTTCACTGCAACTTACTGCTCTCGCAAAGTAGAGCGCATCAGCGAGCGTGGCAGCGGCGGTGCCGACGAGGCGGTGAGCGACATCGGTGAGGTGAGCACGGCGCCGAAGAGGCGCCTCTCCCATTCGCCTTCTCGGCCGCCGCGCCGCTGGGCCTCTGACGCATTCTCCTTGGACGACGTTGAAACTGTGTGTAGCGAGCGATCGCGTCTGCCACAGCAGGCTTCTATGCCGAAGGGACCCACGTCTCTGCCACCGCGCCCCGTCCACGCCGGAGGTGGCGGTGGCACTCGCACGCCGCAGCGCGTTCGGCGCGGTGCTCGCAGCACGCCCACTCGCTCCACCCCGGACGCCGGTGACGACGACCGCGACGGCGGCCAGGGGGACGGCCCAAACGCGTCCGATGTGCTCTTTGAGGAGATGCAGCGCATGCGCGAGGCGAACACTCGGGCCATGGCGCAGCGCAAGTCATCATGGCACTGACGACAGTGTGTGGAGGACTGTCACGGCGCTCGCGCTGCTATGCGGACGACCACAAACACACAATCGTGTCAGGGTAGTGGAATGTCCTCGGTTTTCGTCGTTGTTGCTGCGTGCTCTCGTCGTGCTGGAATGCCGGGGATCATCTACGCACCTGCTCCATACACCACAACCACCACCCATGAACCCCGCCTCCGCGTTGTCCAGAAAGCTACTTGTCATCATCTCTATTTTCTTTCTTTTTCATCTCGGTGGTGCTCCCCTTCTCTCTTGCGTGGGTGGGTGTGTCTTGGTTCTCCACACCAACTCACCCACACACCCCTGCCCACCTTTGTTCTAGATGATAAGGCGTATGCGCGCTCGTTTCTTACCCCTTGCTCGCTTGTTTCACTTCTTGTAGACTCTTCACCCTCCTCCTTCCTCTCTCTTCTCTGGCTGGCACCACTGTCTGTGTGTGAGAGGTCTCGTCGTTCGCATCACCCCTCTCCCTCTCTTGCCGAGTATGCGCGAGTGCATTGTGCGCAGTGCGTGTGCGTTGTACGTCCTTCGTGTCTCACGTGATGGCTTCTCAGGCTGGGCGTGCCGCACCGCTCACTCGGTCGCTGTTGTTCTCTTGCTCGCTGGTTTTGGCACCCCACTCCCTCCTCATTCCCTACCTCCCTCCCTCCCCCTCCTCCATCCTGCTCTTCCTCCTCCTCCTTTGTATTTTGTGTACGCATGCGTCGCAGTTGCACTCACGAGCCCTCTTGTACGTCTCTCTCTCTTGTTTCTTTTTTTTTTCTTATCTTTGTTGGAGCGCGTGCGTGCGTGCATGTGAGGGGGGCTGCACGTGGCGTTCTCCGTTTCTCCCTGGCGCACTTCCGCCTCTCGCCACGGTCGCGCCGCGCACACATCACGAAAACGTTAAACAGGTCAAGTAGGGGTGGTTCGCGGCGGGTGGAAGGTGAAAACAACAACAGCAACGAACGGTGACAACGAAGAAACATGCAAGTAGCAGAGGGCGGCACGAGGCGGGTCCGCAGGGCCGGAGAAGACACGGCCCCGGTCAACTCCCTCTCTCCTCCCTCACCGGCACGCACACAGAGACGCGGATGTGGACGAGCCGCGCTGAGTCAGTGACGGCGCTTGGTACGATGTGTGCCGTGTGGGAGGGGGGAGAAGCCCATGATGTGCCGCACGCTCGAGCAGCTGAGCAGTCAGCGTGTCTACCTCAGCGCGATGTGTTTTTGTTTCTCCCTCCTGCTCTCCCCCTCCCCCACCCCTTCACTCTCCACCTTATTCGCCCTTTCTCTGCGGCTATCGTAGCTGTAGAACGTTGAGCACCTTTCCAGATTCGACGCACGCTGCCACAACTAGCCTTCTGCAGTGGCCTAGCACACACACGTACACACACCCGCATACGCGTGCCGGCATCGCCTGTAAGAGGAGAAAAAGGGAGATATTATCACTAGCTCCTCGGGAATCAACTAGGAATCGAGAAAACATACGTGAAGAGAGATGCCTGCTCTGTCTGCCGATGCGGCTGACACCATCAGCCTTGTCCGTCAGCTGCAGCTGCTCGACGACAACACGATCCGCCTGCTCGAGCAGCTCTTCACGAATCGGCTGAATGGAGAACTCGTGACGTCGCTCGTCGACGGCCGTGAGGAGTCGCTGGCGGTCGCGCTGTTCCGTCTCTGTGCCGGCACCCATGCCGAGCACATCCTAGGCTACTCCTTACGCTTCTTGGCGGACCTCGTGTACGCCGACCGCAAGATCGGCGCGCAGCTCGGCCGTGGCGATCTCGTCAAGGAGTTCGGCGGTCATCCGGCTTCTGTGCTGCTGCAAATCGCGTCGTCGCACAGCGAGAGTCTCGGCATCGCGAACCCCGCCATATACCTGGCCGCCACGGCGCTCCGCTACGGCGAGTACGAAGGCAATGAGACCGCCTTCAAGGACTTCTTTGCGCTGGCTCGCCACACCTTTGCCCCGGAAACGCTGCAGGTGACCGACGTCGCGTTCACCGTGCAGGCCTGTGTGCAGCTCGCGCGTCGCAAGGACTTTCGCCCGCTGTTCTTTCAGGCGAGCCTTGTCTCGTGCATTCCGCACCTGCTCACGGACATCGTGTCGAGCGACTCTGCTGGCATCATACAGGTCATCTACGAGACGCTGCTGCTTTCCTGGCTGCTGTCTTTCGAGTACGAGGGACTCGTACTGCTCGTGCGCGAGCGCATGATCCCGCAGCTGCACCGCGTTCTGCAGCGGGTGCAGAAGGAGAAGTGCGTGCGTGTGACGCTCATGACGCTGCTGAACATGGTGGAGGCGGAGCGGAAGTACATGAACAAGCTGCTGAACCCGTCGTCAGAGGAGTGGGTGGACAGCAGGATCTACCAGTTGGGTCGCCTGCACCAGAGCGAGACGCCGGGGCAGCAAATCAGCACCTTCAAGAAGGGCCCCTCGCTGGTGGCCGAGATGGTCAGCGTCGGCATGATAAAGACGCTCTCGCAGGTCTCCCGCCGCAAGTTTGGCGACGAGGACATCAACGCCATGGTGGATCAGCTGAACGCCGCCCTGGAGAAGTCGATGCAGGTGCTGACGAGTTTCTCACAGTATCGCGGCGAGGTGCTGAGCGGCGTGCTCGAGTGGACGCCCGTGCACACGAGCACCAAGTTCTGGAAGGAGAAGGCGGTGAATGTGGAGGACAACGGCTACGAGGTGCTGGTGGCGCTCGGCAAGGTGCTGCGCGAGTCGAAGGACGAGCTGACACTGGCGGTCGGCTGCCACGACCTGGGCGAGATCATCCGCTACCACCCCACCGGTCGCAACCTCCTCACGCTAGCCCCGATGGCGGGGGTGAAGGAGTGCGTGATGATGCTCATGTCCCACCCGAACCCGGACGTGGCGAAGGAGGCGCTGCTGTGCACGCAGAAGATAATGGTGCAGCGCTGGGAGTACATGCAGACGGCGTGAAGCGAGTAACTCTCCCATGCCTGTGCATGCGTGTGCACGTGCCAGGGCGTAACTCATGACCTTCTCTAGTGGCAGCCGTTGCTTGGTGCTTCCATCGACGGCTCTCGTCGACGGAAGGACTCTAATAGCAGTGAGGCAGATGCCACGATGGCCGCAGGTGGCGATGGTAGTGGTGCTGGCGCTCGCGGCAGCAGCCCCGCTGGATGGAGGGGGTGATGATGATGGATGGTCCTCACCACCTCGACCCTCATCCCTCCACCCCCTTTCTTTTTTTTTCGGCTCACCCCTTCCAGTTACGCCCGTCTCGATGTGATGTACGCGCGTTGAAGCCGATGCGACATCTCACGTGATTGCATGTTATTCTGTGTGCGTGTGTTGCTGATCGAACTCGGGACCGACCAACTCAGACACACGCCGTGCACAGAGAGGAGGAGGATATCACGCTCTCTGGCAAGCAGACTAGGGCGGAAAAGAATTCAAGCAACGCGTGTGCTGGGTGGTGCGCGTGTGCGCATGCTGGTTGCTGGAGACGAGAGGAAGGCGAGGCTTACGTCCTCTGTCCGGTGTGTGAGGGTGCCATGGGTGGTGGGGTGGGGGCGGCAGGCATACTCCACCGCCCGTCCCCGTTCACCTCCCTTTACCCCTTCCCACAGGTGTCATCAGCGCCGCTATTCGCCGTCCAATCTTCCTCTCTCCGCTCGGTTTCACGGGCCCTCCTGCTGGCCGCTCGATTTCTGTGTCTGCGTGTGCTGTGCCATAGTGTCGTCTGTTGAGCGAAGCCGCCCCCCCCCCTCAACCCAAATATATATATATATATATATGTATGAGAAGGATAACGCTAACAACGCAACGGGCGTCATCAGGGGCGAATTTGCCGGCGGAGCCGCGGGGTGCTAGCGTTATCGTCTCTGCCAGTGCGTGCGTGTGTGTGTGCCTCGTGTGGACAAGGTTCACCGCTACGTTGGACTTGCCGATCATCGCTATCCTTCCACCCATCCCCGCTCCTCTGTACTCGGCCCTGTCGGCTGCGCGCGATGCCTCAACTCAAACGCCGCTCCCTCACCCCCCTCGCGCGCTTTACGGGAATCATCGATCCGCCATGCGACGTCATGGAAGCCGCAGTTTTCCGCCGTCTCTCTATTCTCCCATGAGACCTCGGTGCCATGGCGGCATTGCAGGACGATGCACAGCAACGACCACAACTTCTGTCTCCTCTGCGAGCAGGAAGAGGTTCATAGGCGTGCATCCGCTTGCCACCCCGTGGCCGCACCCTTTGGGTGATCTCAAGATCATGGACAACTCTCACTGTCCCCCTCTTCTCGGTCTCCTCTCTCTCCCTGCACTCTTCCGAGAAGAGCACACAGAGGGAGGCCCATCCAGGGAGCAAGGCCAGAGGCCGTCATCACTGTCACGAGGTGGCGGTTATTGAGTTCTTGCGAGAAGCATATCTCAGTCTCAAGTAGAGGGCAAACATTTTAGTTTGAGGGGATTTGGGGGGGGGGGGCAACGGCTTGCGCCGTAAGCCGGAGGAGCTCGGATAGCCAGTGGCAGAGGGAGGACGTGGGGTCGCTGACGCCATGTGTAAGGCTCTTCGCGGAACCCCTGCCTCCTCCTCTCTGCCTTGGCCGTGGGTGGCGCCCCTTCTCACATCTCAGCCAGTTCCGCGGGCGAAGCAGCGGACTCGAACACGGCTCGGTGCCGCCACGCCTCAATCGAACTTGCGAGAGCCGCTGATGCTAATCAGTAGTAGAGCACGCGTGTACCCGTCTGGGTGTGGAGGAGACGAGGGCTGGCATGCATGCGAACTCCGTTTCGTTGTGCCTTCTCCGCCGCAGTAGTTCCTGCTGCTGCTGCTGCATGCGACTCTTCTCTCCTCCCTGTTCAGTGGCCAGCTCTCGTTCTGGGAAAGGGGGATGGAGATGGCACAAGCAGAGAAGCTCTCGATGATGTGCCGACGATGAGAGCATGGCAAAAGAACGTTCATCGCCAGGTCTGTGTGTGTGTGGGTGGGTGGGTGGGTGGGTATGGCGGCGGTGCTGGCGCGCGAGAACATTGAGTTCTGCTCTCTTTGCGTTTCTTCTTCGAAAATAAAAATAAAACATGTGCACGCACTTGCCGGTTAGCAGCGGGGAGTTGAGGGAGGAGGCGGTTGTGGATCCGATCCGCTGCGGTCCTTTCCTCCCTCACCGCGCCTGTCGGCTCCGGGTGCCCCCGTCGCAGTTGTTGGGCTCCCTTCGCTCTTGTTGTTTTTCTCGTGTTGCGTCTCCAAGCGAATGCGAAGCGTGTGGCGATGTGCCGGTGGGCAGTGTGCGCGTCTGTACACGCTTGGCGAAAAGCGAAAGGGAAGAAGAAGGGAGTCAGTCAAGGCTCGTGTCGCACGAATATCGCGACGGCACGCATGCCTTTCAAGGTGCGTGCATGCCCACCAATATGTATATATATATATATATATGTGGGCATGTTTCATGATGGTCGCTTCCCTCCTTTTCTGGCCAGGTCATTCTCTGTGGCGCACACATCAATGCACTCCCGATCTCTCTTTTCCCTTTTTCTCTGCTTTTTTTCCTTTTGTATTGTTGCTCCTGCATGTTTGCGTGCGTGCCTTACCCGACACCACCCTCTCACCCCCTCCCCCGCCGACACACACACACACACACACACTTCCCGCCACCGCTATCACCGGCCAGTCGCTTCGTACCTCAGGGAGTGTACGAATTCAATCAAAGAAACGAAGGGAAGGGAGAGAGGGGGAGAAAGCTGCACCGAGTTCCGCGCTCTCTCTCATTACACCTCCTACATCATCAGCACACGCAAATCATCCTTTCCATCTCGCTTTTCGCACACGCTGGCACCCTTCTACCCATCCACCACCACCACCACCCTGTCGCTGCCTATCCCTGCGCTTCCTCCGTAGGTAAGGTTCACCGCTGCGTCAAACTGCGGCGCTGCCACTTCTGCCGCACATACAGGGCCCTCCCCACGTGACTGCCTGGGCGTGACCTCGACGGAGGGGGCAGGGCCGCGAAGTCTTGCCCAGAAAACCGAAGCGAACGGAGGCGAGAGCGAGCGAGAGGTGCTAGCATAGACACGAGCGCGGGCGCACACCGGCAGACGGCGAGAGCGAACAGGAAAGGCGGCGGCCATTACTTTGTTCCCGTCGCTCTTCGCACGCTCCTCTTCTGCTGCCTAGAGAGAGACCCGCGAAGAAAAGAGGGAGGGCCGCGGTCCAGAGGCGTCAGACCTGCATCGGTATTGCTTTTTCTATAGACATACACACACGTGCACACACGCACAATGCCGCCGAGGAGGCGCAGCGCTCGTAAAGCCGGCAGCGCGGCGACGAAGCGGCATGCCGACGGGGCGCCAGTACGTGTGAAGAAAGAGCTCAGAGACGAGGAGGCGGAGGCGGCGGACGACGTGCACGCAGAGGAGAAGCATGTGGCGATGGTGACCGAACAGTCACATCGAGAAGAAGAGTGTAGACAAGCGGAGGACCGGCTTGAGGACGCCGGCGAGGTCAATGGCGAAGCCGCACCAGGGTCTCGCGAAGGCTCGCAAGAAGCGCGCGAGGACGAGGCAGCCCAGAGGGAGGAAAGACATGGTGCCCAAGACGGCGGTGAAAGGGATGGCAGCACCTCGTCCTCGTCCTCGTCCTCTTCCTCGGCCGCACGACTGTCGACCTACACACCACCGCGCCTCCCGTCGACTCGGACGAGCGGGACGGAGCTGGAGCTCATTCAACCCGCCATGACAACCACGCATCCGTCGCCTCAGGCGTCTGCGCGATGCGACAGCGACGCTGGCGACCTCACGCCCCACTCGCGCCTCGTCATCCGCGACATTGACGTGGAGAACTTCAAGTCCTACTACGGCACCCACCGTATCGGGCCGTTCCACAAGACGTTCACGGCGGTGATCGGCCCGAACGGGTCTGGCAAGTCGAACGTCATTGACTCCATGCTTTTTGTCTTCGGCCGGAATGCGAAGAAGATCCGGCTGGAGAAACTGGCGGAGGTGATCCACAACTCCGCCGCTCACCCGCGCCTGTTCTACGCATCCGTGACCGTGAACTTCATTCGCCTGCTAGAGACCGCCGCCGAGGAGAAGGACTCGGAGCAGCGGCAGGAGGTCGCCGGCAGCGGGCTGAGCATCAAGCGGGAGGTGTTTCGCACCGGCGCGTCTCAGTACTACATCGACGGGGTCCGCCGCACGCAGAAAGAGGTTATGGAGTGCCTCATCAGCCAAGGCGTCGACCTGGACCACAATCGCTTCCTGATTCTGCAAGGCGAGGTGGAGCAGATCGCGCTCATGAAGCCCAAGGCAGAGAAGGAAGGCGAGGAGGGCCTGCTGGAGTACCTCGATGACCTCATCGGCACCGGCCAGTTTGTGGGCCGAATTTCGGACATGACGGCCGCCGCCGAGACGGCGCAGCTCGCCCGGCTCGAGGCGCTGGACAAAGAACGTAAGCTCAAGGCGGAGCGCGAGGCGCTGGACGAGGCCAAGAACTCAACGCTGTCCTTTGTCACGAAGGACAACCAACTCCAGAAGACGCTCATCGTCATGTGCCAGCTGCGCATGCGCGGCATTGAAGAGAGACTGGAGGAGCCGCGGCGGCTGTTGACGGAGATCGACGAGCGCATCAGGTCGATGGAGGAAGAGGTTGTTCACCGGCGGGAGGAAAAAGCGCAGGCCGAGGAGGCGTTTGCCACGGCGAAGAAGCACGTCGCCGAGGCGCAGCGGGTCCGCGACGCGGTCCGGGCTCGCCGGCAATCGGCCGAGGCTCACCTGGAACAGGTTAAGTCCGGTGCCGATCAGGAGGAGAAGGCGCGTAAGAAAGTGGCAGACCAGCTGCGCAAGGCCAAGGAGGAGCTGCAGCGGGCGGTTGTTCATCAGCAGGACGCCGAACGTGAGGCGGCGATTCACCAGCAGAACCACAACGAGGCAGTCGAGGCCGTAGCGACACTGCAGCTAGAGCACGACACGCTCGCTGAGGAGCTGCTGCCAAGGCTGCGCCCCCTTCGCCAGCAGTTGGAGGAGAAGAAAAAGCATCGTGCCCCATACGAGCGCGCCGTGACGGAGGCCAAGGAGCAGCTGCGCACCGTGCAAAGCCGGCTTGGTGGGCTGGCGGATAGCGCCGCAAAAAAGGAGCAGCAGGTGAACGACTTGGCGGCGTTGATGGCGCGCAACACGGCTCGCGTGGCGGAGCTGGAGCGGCTGCTTCGCGATTCCGACCGCAAGGACTTGCAGGAGGAGGTACTTCGGGTGCAGGATCAAATCGGCGAGAGCGCGCGCCGTAAGTATGCCATCAACAACTCCATCCAAGAGCTGAAGAACGCCTACCGCGACGGCGAGGCTGACGACCGCGCGATGGAGTTCTTGCTGGCCCAGCGCTCCCTCAAGGGCTACTATGGCACGCTGCGCCAGCTCGGCCGTATCGACGACCAGTATGACATCGCAGCCGGCGTTGCCAGCAGCGCATGGGGCTTCCACGTTGTCGAGGACCGCCAGACAGCGACGGAGGCGCTGATGCTGCTCAAGCAGAACAACATCGGCCGTGCCACAATGATGGTGGTGAGCGAGGTGGAGCGGGAAGTGGGGTCGCGAATGGCGAAGCCGTTCCAGTGCCCGAATCCGAAGGCGCGCCGCCTCTTCGACCTCATCCAGCCAACCAACCCAAAGTTCCGCTCCGTCTTCTACCAAGCCGTGCGTGACACCCTTGTCGTTGAGACACTGACAGAGGCGCGCGAAACGGCCTTCGGCGGCGGCGGCGGCGGCGGCGGGCGCGACGCGATGGCCACAGGGACCCCATCCTTGTCCACAGGGGGCGCAGCGAGCCAGCAGCGGCATCGCGTCGTCACCGTCAAAGGCGAGCTGGTCGAGCCGAGCGGCACGATTACGGGCGGCGGGGCGGCACCCCGCGGCGCGAAGCTGAAGGCCGCTCGCTCGCCACAAGACAAACAGTCCATCAAGGAGGAACTGCAGCGCCTGCAGCAGGACCTGGTTCAGGCCGCCGAGGAGGAGCGTGCGCTGAACGTACGATTGCACCAGCTGCACGAGCAGGAGTCTCACGTATACCCAGAGCAGCGACGCAAGCTGCGGCACGAACTGACCACTCTCGTCGCGAAGGCCGACGCTGATGCTGCGCGTCTTGCATCGCTGCACAGCGAGCTTGCCCAGTCCACGCAGGAACTGGAGGTTAACCGAGAGCGGCACGAGCAAGCTGTGCGCGACTGCGAGACAGCGCTGCAGAAGGCGGAGAAGGCCTACATTACCCACCACGCGGACGTCGAGGCGTTGGAGGCGCAGGTGGATGAGGCAGGCGGTGCGCGCTTTAAGGCAGTGGCTGCGTCTCTCACGGCGCAGCAGGAGCGCGCCGACGCCGAGGAGGCGAGCCTGCGGGCGTGCCGCAGACAAGCACAGAAACACCGAGCTACGCAAGAGCGCAAGGCCGCCGACATAGCCGACTACGAGCAGCAACTGGAGAAGCTCAAAGAAGAAGCGCAGGACAACGTAGAGGCGCAGGTGAGGGCGTGTGTGGAGGTGCTGGAGGGGCTCTTGAGGGAGCTAAACGGTGCTGAGGCACAGCTGGCGAAGGCGCAGACGGCCGCTGAGGACGCGCGCGCCGCTGTGCCGGTGGCCAACGGCGCTGCTCTGAATGCCCAGAAGAAGCTGGACGATGAGCAGCGCTATCGGCAGACGGAGGCTGCTAAGATCGCGGACGCGCTGCAGGAGTTGTCGAAGTTTCAGCAGAAAATCGAAGGCTGCGAGGAGAAGATCCGCGAGAACGTCGAGCTGTATGGCAAGGAAACGCTCGGACAGGGCGACGCCGAGGATGAAGAGGGCCAGACCGCTGAGGTGGATGACGAGGACGGTGACGATGACGACGAAGACGACGGTGAGGATGAGAGCAAACCAGTGCACGGTCAGAAGCGTGCTCGTGCGCGTCCTGGTCGCCGTGGCGATGACGCTGCGTTGCACGCGTCGTCCGCCCGCGGCTCCTCTGCACTCGTGTCGTCGCCGCCGGCCAAGCGAGCGCATGTGGAGCGGCGTCACGCGACGTTCCGGCTCACTCCAGAGGAGCTGGATGGCTGCGACTATGACCGCTCGGTGCACCTCGCCAAAGCCCTCAGCGAGGAGACAAAACGGCTGCACAGCGAGATCGACTTCCGCGCCGTTGCTCTGTGGCGTGAGCGCGACGTCGCGCATCGTGAAGCGAAGGCCATTTACGAAGCGAAGAAGCTTCTCTCCGACGAGGCGGAGCGCGAGCTGCAGACGCTCAAGGACACGCGCCGCCAGGCCTTCATGCACACCTTCGAGCACATCCGACAGCGACTCAAGGAGGTGTATCAGCTTCTCACGCACGGCGGCGACGCCGACATGGAGCTGGTCGATGTGAATGACCCGTTTGAGGGCATCAACTTTGTGGTGCGCCCACCGAAGAAGTCGTGGAAGCAAATCTCGAACCTGTCCGGCGGCGAGAAAACGTTGTCTAGCCTCGCTCTCATCTTCTCTCTGCACCACATCAAGCCCACGCCGATCTACGTGATGGACGAGATCGACGCGGCGCTCGACTTCCGCAACGTGTCCATTGTGGCGAACTACGTGCTGCGCCAGGCCCGCGGTGCGCAGTTCATCATCATCTCCCTCCGCAACAACATGTTTGAGGAGGCTCACCAGCTGGTCGGCGTGTGCAAGGTGAACGACACTACCTCCACGCTCGTGCTGATGCCGCGCAGCTTCCGGCGACTGGTCGGCATACAACTCGCTGAGGCAGCATCGGAGCAGCGGCGGAAACGTAGTGAGCGCCGTCACAGTCGCCACCAGCTCGGAGAAGCAGGGGTAGCGGGAAACGCCGATGGCGGCGACGTGGACGTTCACGCACGCAGCCCGCGCACCTCCGTTGCCCATCAGTCGCACACGCCGTCCAGCGGGGCTCGGCCGACCGTCGGTGACGCGTCCCCAATGTCGACCTCCACATGGCCCCGCTCCTCTGGTGACATCGACGGCACGCGCGACTCGCGCAAGAGCGTTCGCTTTGCTGGCCTCAGCAGCGTGGCAGCGGTGGCAGCGGACGATAATGCGTACGCGGTGCCATAGACGCGCGTCTGTCATCGCGGCTGGCAATCCCTTAATCTCGCTCATAGAAGGGTAACGGAGAGAGGTATGGCGCATGCAGGTGCGCGCGCGCGCGCGGATGCGCGTATAAATGTGTCTCTCTCTTTCAATATATATATATATATATATATGTGTGTGTGTGTGTTGTGCGTGCTTGTAGATCTTCAACTTCCTTTCGCGTGTGTTTCGGTTGTTTTGTAAACGTGCATCCGTTTCTCTGCCACACAGCGCGGGGTCCAACGCCCCACGCTGCCACCCACGGCCCTGTCCACACAGGCCCCACCTCGCGTGGGACCATGGCAGCCGTCGACACACGCCGGTCCAGCAAGGCGCCGATGCAGTCGCCTGAGAGCACGGCCCCTGCCTCGCACTCTGCCCGCTGCGCAGGTGGCGTCGACGCAGCGCCACGCAGGGCCTTGACCGACAACATCAGTAGCGCTGAATTGCTCTGACCTCGCTGCGTCGCGGGCACCGGGCCCTGCCACCACCACCAGGAGTGGCTCGGCATTGGGGAGGGTGAG
>NC_018248.1:544001-544634 GCF_000227135.1 Leishmania donovani | reverse complement strand
ACAGGCCCCACCTCGCGTGGGACCATGGCAGCCGTCGACACACGCCGGTCCAGCAAGGCGCCGATGCAGTCGCCTGAGAGCACGGCCCCTGCCTCGCACTCTGCCCGCTGCGCAGGTGGCGTCGACGCAGCGCCACGCAGGGCCTTGACCGACAACATCAGTAGCGCTGAATTGCTCTGACCTCGCTGCGTCGCGGGCACCGGGCCCTGCCACCACCACCAGGAGTGGCTCGGCATTGGGGAGGGTGAGGTGGGGGCTGCTGGGCTTCCTTCCTCACACACGCAGAGAGTCGGGAGTGGAGGGGAGGGAGGGGGGGTGCGGTGGGGCTGGACCCTCTGATGCCACGCACTGAGCGGTGGGTGTCTGCGTGCTTCCCCCCCCTTGTCATCAGAGATCCTTTTCAGGTGAAGAAAGAATGCAAAGCATGCGCCGAAGAGGCGAGGCCACTGCTGCGAAGAGAGTGCGGGCGTGAGACGCGGATGGGGCTGCTGTGCCTGTCTTTCCCTCTCTCTGCCGCCAAGACGGCTCACAGAATAGCCCGGTGAGCCGAAAGCAGAAGGAAAGGAGGAAGGCTCTCGGCATGTCGATCTCGCGTGCTTCTTTGTGGGGATGGGGCGTCACTGAAGGAGCTCT
>NC_018248.1:536556-543902 GCF_000227135.1 Leishmania donovani | reverse complement strand
GACCCTCTGATGCCACGCACTGAGCGGTGGGTGTCTGCGTGCTTCCCCCCCCTTGTCATCAGAGATCCTTTTCAGGTGAAGAAAGAATGCAAAGCATGCGCCGAAGAGGCGAGGCCACTGCTGCGAAGAGAGTGCGGGCGTGAGACGCGGATGGGGCTGCTGTGCCTGTCTTTCCCTCTCTCTGCCGCCAAGACGGCTCACAGAATAGCCCGGTGAGCCGAAAGCAGAAGGAAAGGAGGAAGGCTCTCGGCATGTCGATCTCGCGTGCTTCTTTGTGGGGATGGGGCGTCACTGAAGGAGCTCTGCTGGCGATGGCTTTCGGCTTTGGGGTGGTGAAGGAATGAGTGTGCGAAAGTGTGTAGGCGAGGGAGGCGCGGGTGATCACGACAGCCCCCTCGCGCCCGTGCACTTCTCCTTCCATACTCTACCACCAACACCACCACCGTTTTCTTTGTGCGTGGTCGCGCGAACAGGCACGTTCGCTGTCATAGTGGAGCAGCAGTAGCGGGAGCGCAGTGGTCCCCCACCCCGCCGTCCTCGGTACTGTTGTCAGGGATTCGTTTCACCGATGACGCACGCGTTCTCGTATCTGCCTCCCTCCTCATCAGTATCACCACCACCATCACCCCTCCCGCCGCCTTTCCCCTTTCACCTCATGGGTTACGCGTATACCTGCATGCACATGGTCCCCTATGTCAGTGGAGCGTCTCTCTCTTTCTGCCCAGGCCGCTCGCGTCCGCGGAAGCGGTGAAGGAACCTGCCCTTCCGCTGCGTACAGCGTGCACACCTACGCCGTCGTCGCCTTAATAGTGTGGAGCAAAGAAGTCATCTTCTGCTCGCTGAGCATCACCTACTCCTTCCTTCCCGCACCTCGATTTGGTGTGCGATGCGCCTCCCCCGCTGCACCTTCCTGCGGCGGCAGTCCAGCTGTGGTGGCTGCCGTGCACGTCCGCGGACTTGTGTGTCCTCGATGCCGCTGTTCGTGCTGGCAGCGATGTTGACGGTCTGCATGGCGGGATCGCTGTTTGCCGTCGTGCACGCCAAAGACTGCGTCACGCGTGGGCCCAATTCCATGATAGCGTGGAAGTACGAGGGCGGCAGTTTTCAATGCGACAACTGCATCGGCGCCCATGCTGTGGGAGTTAACAGCGGCACGGTTCGCCGTCGCTGGACGGAGTACGACAAGGACCGCAACATCCTGAACTCCTTCGTGGAGGAGCACCGCGAGGGCAAGAAGCTGGTGCTGCATGACGAGAGCCGTGGCATGAGCATCCTACTGCGCTCCGACCTAAGTGGCATCCGCACCGAGGGAGAGCAGACCTTCCGCCAGCTCTACAGCGGTGCCTTCATCTCCGTGGTGGATTGCACGTAACCCCACTCAAGGCCTCTGGGCTGTGGCAGTACCAATGATGGCGGCCCTGCAAAGACACTCATCGCCTGACTCGTACGCGAGCCTGACGGCATTTGTGCTCGGCAAGAGTACAGCGCTGAAGTGCTAGAGGGTAGGTGAGGGCGTTGGGCCCTCGTACTCTGGGCGTGCATGCAAGTTAGGTGTCTGCCTTGCGGTTGGTGTGTACGTGTGCGTGTGTTTGTGTGTGTGTGTGTGCTCGTCTTGTCGCAGTGAGTATCTCTGTTTGAGCTGCCTTACGTGAAGCTGGAAGAAGCGGGTATGTGCCAAATAAATCCTTGACACTCACGGAAGAGAATGTATCATGTCGCCTCCCCCCTCTCTTGCCTCTGCTCCTCTGGACTGCTCCTGTTCTCTGTCTTTCCCGTGCGTGAGGATGACGGGTTGCACATCCCTGCGTGCGTGCAAGTGCCACCGTTAGGGCGGAACTGGGCGATCGCATGGAGAGCTCGCTTGAAGCTGTTTGTTCGCTTTTTTCGTCACTCTTTGCATCGCTACTCTGCCGCCTCGCCCCCTCGACGTGTGGGCGCACACTCTAATACACGCACACACACACACACACACGCACACACACACACGCGCGCGCGAAACTGCGGCGCACATGCGAAGGTATGCGCTGCGTCCGCGCTCTGCTACATGGGAAGCTGTCGTACCCGGTAGGCACCGGGCGACTCGCCCTCGGCACGGAGCTGCTGCCACTGTTTCCCTCCAACGACATCTTCTACGACCCGCCAAAGCTGCGCTACCGGCTCGACCAGGATGGCTACCTCTACTTCAAGAACACTGTGCCGCGTGATGTGGTGAACGCCGCGCTCGACGACCTGGCGACTCAGATGCGCGAGTGCGGACTTACCCTTGACGAGGACCGCGCGCGGCAGGCGGAGCTGCACGGCTTCGCGATGGGTGTGCCGTACCCGTCCACCAGCGGCGGCGAGCTGCCGCCGCCGAATATCCACCACACCGACACCATTCGCAACGCAGTGAGTGGCACGAGTGTGATGGCGACGGTGCGCCAAGTCTTCGGGGGCGCTGTCCAGGCAACAGCGCTACAGACGCTGCACCTTGGCGCCCCCGGCGAGTCCTTCGGCTTTCGCATGCCGAGCGTTTTTCTGAACCGCGGCACGAAACTCGC
This sequence comes from Leishmania donovani, assembly GCF_000227135.1. Lineage (NCBI taxonomy): Eukaryota > Euglenozoa > Kinetoplastea > Trypanosomatida > Trypanosomatidae > Leishmania > Leishmania donovani. The sequence goes on along the minus strand of NC_018248.1, from coordinate 541,362 downwards.
CCTCGTGGCCATAGTGCCTCTGCACGACACCCCGCTCCATATGGGCACACCGCTGCTGGTGCGCAGCAGCAACAGCCACGACACGTACGCGCAGCTGCGGAAAACCTACGGACAGTGGGAGGTGGAGGGCGACTCGATCCGCGGGGACGGCTGCTACACCGAGAACCCGGCGGAGCTTTCGCCGTTTGGCAAGCTGCCAGGCACGGATGACACGACCGGGGCCTCCATCATTGTTGACGTCAACCCGTTCGTGTCCTCGGCCTTGGAGGCTGGAGACGTGCTGCTGACTACCGTGTACACAATGCAGTCCTTCTTAACAAACCAGACGAACTGCTGGCGCCTCATGGCAGAGGCTGTCTGGTGCATGGACGGTGACGACGTCGGACTAGACCCGCGGTACATGGGTAGCGCCGCGCCTGGGCTTGCGGCGTGGACAGAACGCCGTGACGACCCGACCGTGTACCCGAAGAGCTTGATGGAGGCCAAGAAGGAGTGGGGCCTAGTACCCGACTTGGCGGCGGTCACAATGGACGAGTCGAAGACGTCTTCCACCTGAGATGACGGCTTCGCTCTTCATGTTGTTTTTCCGTGAGTATGTGTGTATATATGTGATAGGAAAGCCTCTCTGTGGCCCTCTGTCGAGTTGTGCTGTCTAACTTTAACTCCCAAGCAGCGCACCGGTCTCTCTCTCTCTCTGCATGACTTGCAAGCAGCACGGACAGGAAAGGTATGCGAGGAGCGGCTCCTGTCCTGCCGCCCTCCCCCCCCCCTCCCTGGCCTTCCGCTGTATGTCACACACACACACACACACACAGACTCTTAACCGGCTTACGCACAGCAAAGCAACCACAGCACGGACGAGTACTAATAAAGAAGCGCAGCGGGTTCATCGGCTTGCTTCCCTCCTACCTGCTGTCGATGTGAACGCGGCCGTGCGCGCATCCCCTCCCCATCCATTCCCTTGCTCCTGTGCGAGCGTGTGTGTGTGTGTGTGTGTGCAGAGAGTGCGTGGAGGTGCGTGATTGCCTGCCTGCCCGTGTCGTGGCACCTTCCGCGGCGCACCCCAGTCCTTCCGCTCCCTCCTTCGCATCATGGCCTTCGCTTGTTGTAGCACAAACACGTTCAAGCAGGCCAACGTGCTTGTGTGCTGCGTCCCCTTTTCTTCTCCGAAACCCTGTCGACCTTGCTCGTCGGCCACGCCTCTCACCATACACACCACACTTTCCCCATTTCATGTTGCGTTCCTGCTTTTTGGGGGAGCTTTCTGCTTTTTGCTTCGCCATCTTCTCGCCTCCGACGCAGCTGCGTAGTCTCCTACAGCGAAGCCCTGCACCGTGGCGGTCAATTTCGTTGCCGCGGTGGTCTCTGTTTTGCCCCTGTCCTCGAGCTGGATACGCGCTGCGTGCCGTGCTGCATGGGCACACACACACACACACACACAGACAGACACACCTACTCAAGTGCGGAAGTGTTTCCAGCCCACCCCCAACCCACCCATCTCTTCATCTCCTTTCCCTGTATCTCGGTGCGTGTGCGCCGGTGTGTGTCGCCCTTCGTAATCATCGTAGCGCGTATCTGCTACTCGCTCACACGATGCTGCGCCGCAATGCATCAGTGCCGGAGCTGCGGCTTTGTCTGCTCGCCGCGGCGTCACCACACTCGTCGAAATGCGCCGCCGTCTCCGTCGCCCTCCTCGCCACTCGCCGCGCCTTCTTTGGCAATTTCGGCAAGCAGTGGGGCAGCGCGGGTGGCATCGGTGCCTCCTCCGCGACGACGACTGGTTGCAGCGCAAGCAGCACAAGCAGCAGCTCCAGTCAGAACTCGAGCGCTGGCGTGCCGCCCGGCTTCTCTTCCGGGTTTGACCTGCAGAAGCTTCAGACCATGCAGCAGCTCTTCAACAGCCAACCGAAAGAGAAGCAAGAGCAGATGATGAGGCAGGCGATGGAGATGCAGAAGATAATGAGCAAGATTCCCGGCTTCGGCAAGCTGGCGCAGAACAACACCAAGGTGCTAGAGCAGCTCATGAAGATGCAGCAGCAGGCACCACCGCCGCCCTCTCCCTCCACCACCACGACGCCGGCGAATGCTGCACCCGCCAGCGCGTCCTCCACGGGCGCCGCCGCGTCTGCGGCGTCGTGTCCGCGACGGGACCTCTTTAGTAGCGCAGCCGCGTTGAGCTCCAAGCGCTTGAATGGAAGCGGTAGCAGTGGTGGCCCCTCGTTGGACGAGCTGAGGAAGGTGAACCTCGGCCCAGAGATCGAGGCCCTCTTTCAAGAGCTCCGCACCATCCGCAGCCGCAAGAACGAGTACCGTGACAAGTACTACCAAGTCCAGTCCACGCTGGAGGCACTGCAGCGGGAACACAAGGACCTGACCACACGTGAGGCGAGCCTACGGAGCAAGCTAGCCAAGGTGGAGCAGGAGGTAATGCTGCTCACCTCCGAGAACATGGATCTGCGAGACAGCAGCAAGAGCGTAAGGCAGTTGACACAGTCCAACAGCCAGCTCAAGGCCGAGGTGGAGCAGCTGAAGACGGCTGCGCAGTTAAGCACCGCTCCAGGCACGACCACGTACGTTGCTCTGCAGCAGCTGCTCCAAGAGCGCGAGGATGCACTGCGCTCCCTGCAGCGAAAGCTGGACCGCATGCGTCGCCGCGATCCGCTGCTGCAGTTCTCGCTTGCCTGCAGCAACGTTAGCCGACTTTGTGCTAGCGCCAAGGGCGAGGACGTGGGTAGCGCCGGCGCCGCCGCGGTAGCAACTGAGGCAAGCCAGGAGGCAGCCGAGAAAGCCTTTGCGGAGCTGCAGGCCAAGTATCAGGACCGCCAGCAGGCGGCCTGGGAGGCGGCGGCGCACGATCACGCTGCGGCCGCTGCCGCATACGTGGCGGTGGTGCGACGCTACGTAATGAGCAATGTGCCTCACTCGAACTACGACGCAGTCGTCACATTCACAGGCGATGCGGCGGCGCTGCGCACGTATTTTTCTAGCGTTGGCTTCGAGTTGGAGATGGTCGCGGGAGAGCGCGGTCGGGCGCACGTGACCGCGGCATCAGACGCCTTGCCCTTTTCCAGCGCACCGGGACCGTTCGGCTACGCGTTTGCGGTGAGCCTGGCCAGAGGGACGGCGCGAGCGGAAAGCGGTGGCACCGGCGCTGTGACTCCCGCCTCTGCATTCACGGTGACGAGCGCGCACCCGTTCGTCTCTGCAGCCCTGGTGCGGAACGCGAAGCGGTGCAGCGTCGCTTACGAGACGGCGCGCGCCAGCGGCCCAGGTGGGCAAGCCACGAACGTCACAGAAACGCAGGTGTACGCGAAGCTGGCGATTGACGGTGCCCCGGCGTACACGGCGGAGGCACAAGATTCGCGCAGCGCGCTCAGCAACAAGGAGGCCGCCCTTGACAAGCTTCAGCAGCAGCGCCGCCTGCAGTTCAACGATACACTGGCAAAGCAGGAGAAGGCTGAGCTCGTGCAGGCGCAGTTAGTGACCAAGATGCAGGGCCAGGGCGGCTTTGCCTTGGAGGAGGACGTACATGTCCTGGTGCAGGAGGCAGCCACAGCGAAGCTGGTGTCCGCAGGGGATGCCGCGCTCGTGCAGATGCTGAAGCAGCTCGGTGCCTTGGCCGCCGCGGCGTAGAGGACGCCGTCGGCAATGCGGAAGGAGAAACAGAGGAGAGCGGAGAGTTTGCCCGCTCGCCAGCGTCGACCCCACCCTCGGACACCTCCTCTCTAAGCCTGCGTGCTGCGTGTGTGTGTGTGTGTGTGTGTGTGTGTGTCTGTTAACGAGTTTGTGTCCGTCTTTTTCGGTAAGGAAGATAAATCAACTGCGCGGAGAGAAGGAGAGAGGCGGGTCGTGTGCGCCCGTTCGCTGCCCACCCATCCTACCAACGAACGAATCCTCCACCCACACCCACCCTCTACCCACCCCTCTTTCTCTGCTGTGTCGTGCGCATCACGCGCAGAGACGCCATCGCCGCGCTGCGGTGGTGCGCATGTTGTTTACATTGATGTACATCTACATATATATAGATTGAAAGGCGTGATTCCACTTGATCTGCGGTCGTGGTGGGCTCTGTCGTGCATTCCATAGTGGCGCGGACGCCGTCTGCCTACCACACACACACACACACACACACAGGCCACACCTGCGAGGGCTCACGCGCCCTCGTGACGTGCGTAAGCGCTCGCAGGTGCCGGTAAAGGAGACACTTCTATTTTTTTTTCGCCTGTTGTATGTTGTGGATGATGTCTGCGGGGAATAGCGGGGGCGGGGCACCTCCCGTGGCGAGGATACCCTGCTGCACCCCGTATGTCTACTGACAGCAGCGTTCCATACGACGCCTGCCACCCATCCCAGCTCGCGTCCTACCTCGTGGCGCTCAAATTTCAGACAGAAAGGACATCTGTAGCTAACAAGACACAAAGTGGGGACGACGGGCACTAGTGAGCGTCAAGTATCACGACGCAGACCTATGCGAGGAGTGCAGCAGGGTCTCCACAGCCTACCCACCCCCCCCCACTACCCCCGCCGAAAACTCGTGGACTCGGAGCATGCAGCAACAGGAGCACGAGTCACAACACGACGGCACAAGTGTATGCAGGCGGCCTGCGCTGTATGTGGTATTCTTCCCGTCTAATGTACGGTCCCAGATGATGACGAGGGGGGAAGCACGCAGACACCCACCGCTCAGTGCGTGGCATCAGAGGGTCCAGCCCCCCCGCACCCCCCCCTCCCCTCCACTCCCGACTCTCTGCGTGTGTGAGGGAGGAAGCCCAGCAGCCCCCCCCCCCCCCCCCCCCCCCCCCCCCC
>NC_018248.1:388840-536457 GCF_000227135.1 Leishmania donovani | reverse complement strand
CCCCCCCCCCCCGGCTTTTTGCGTGTTTGAGGGGGGAAGCCCAGCAGCCCCCCCCCCCCTCCCCTTGCCCGGATCGGCAAGAGACGCGCACGTGTGTAGGCAATAAGAATGACATCAATTCAGGAAAGAAAGCAAGTGAAAACAGGAAGCACCGCAGCAGGCACGGCCTAGCTGTTGTAAAAAGGGAGTACAGCACAGGTAGGCGCTCCCGCGCCTTGTTCTTCGGCTTCCTTATTCTCTCACTACGGATGAGTGCTGCCACTTCTCAGTGGCTCCTCTCACCAACTCCGCCCCTCCCCTCCGTCCACCATTCTTCCATGCAACGAGCCGGTGGAAGACGAGTCGCGCCAATCCACTGCCACATCGAGCATCTTTGCTGCGAGTCCTGGAGCGCAACTCCTTTTCTTTTGCCGTACTTTCCTGATGTCCTGCACATGGATTCGGTGTGTGCTGTGCATTCCTGCGCGCCCTGTCCTCTGCTTCCCTTGCTACACTCCGCCGAAACAAGCATCGTCGTTTTGAAAGACGGAAACGTGAACAGATCACCATCTCCACAGAAAAGCACGCCGGCGTTGGCGACCCGTCCTTTCTGCGTTTTCGTGCACCCATCGTGCACCGTGTTTGGAGCACCTCCCTTCAACGAATCCATTCGTTTCGCGTTTTTCGGAAAAGGTGAGTTGTCTCGTCCACTGGATGAAACTCTTCTTTGGCACGTCTCTGCCTGCCTGTCTCATCAACCGTCGTCCTCTTACTTCTTCCCCCCTCTCGTGCACTCGCACACACCAGCGAACACACGTAGACAGCCATCGTGTCTGTCAACGCACGCGCAGCCTTCCCTTCTTGTGTGTGATCGTTCTCTCTGTACTCCATTGCTCTGTGGGTGCGTGTGTGCGCGTCTTCTCCGCACACACACGCAACGCACACAGCATTCCCCTCACCTCCACTACGGTCTTCCACGCCTTCATATACGTTGTGCACATAATGTTTCCATCGGGCTTCCCGTCCTCCGCTGCCGGCAGCGGCAATAATACTGCGGGCGCGACAGCCCCACACATGCACGTGCATACGGTCGTCATCAACGTCGGCGACACAGACGGCACTGCGGTAGGTGGCAATGCAGGCGTGGCGGATGTCTTCTCTGGTGTTCCAGCGACGGTGTCCGCCGTCATGACCGCCGCGATGGATCTCTCTGATTTGCCAGGATTGATAGACCTGCTCAGTGACACCACCCCTGCCAGCACCGCTGCACGCGAGTGGCACGCCGAAAGTTGTCCCCCCTTTTCGCCAGAGGAGGTAATTTCTACCTTTGACGTCGTGCAGCCGCCCCTATCCTCTCCAGTAACTGCAACCGCCTCCACTAGCCGTCGTGAGACTGACGGCGCGGATACTGCTGCGAGCCCATCCCCGCCTGCGCCAGAGGCGAAGGAGTGCGCCATCTGCCTGGAGCCACTGTTTCGGACGTCAGTGGTGCGCTCTGCACCCGAAAGCGGCGAAAGCATGCCGAACTCAGCCCCGCCGCTTTCCGAGTTGTCCACCGCTGACCGCGAAAAGCCGGCGACGGCATCCCAGTCGCCGCCATTACAATCCCAAGCACCTTCCTCGCCGCCTTCTGTGCCTCCCCCAGACGCTGCAGCATCTTCCGATGCAACCCGGCCACTGGCACACGACGACACGGCCGAGGCAGCGAAGGACGCGAAAACAGTGCGAGAGGTGTACTGCGGCCATCGCTTTCACGAGTCGTGCATTCTCCGCTGGATCACTCTGGGACACTATTCATGCCCGCTGTGTCGATCTCCCTTCGTGTTTGAGTGAAGACGCGCGCGCGCGTGCGAGCCTGTGTCCGCGTGTGCTGGATTAGACGGTTTGCAGTGCATCGACGCAGACATGCGCGTGCACGCTCGCCGCGCGTCCCACGACGACGACAACAGGGGAGGCTTACAAATTCCCAGGCTGCGCCAACCAAGCAGTGATACACAAGAAAGCGGGGGCCTTTGCGAAGCGGTGCAGGCGACGCGCAAGCCTGTGGACAGTGAAGTCCACCACATCCATCGCTACAATGACGACGACGACGAGAGAAACAGAGACGATGCGTGTGGTAGGGGGTTGGTGATGAAGGTGTTGGCCGTGAATATCGCTGGTGGTGAGGGTCTTTGCCCTCCGTCTCCCTCTAACCCACCTAAAAGGCCACAGGACTGTGCTGCGCCGTCTTTTCGGCTCCCCTGCCCTCCAAAAGGAGGACGGCACGGTCAAAGGCCGCACATATGGCGAGAGAAGCCGCCCATATCAGCACCGCGTTTTCGCCGCGAGGTCCGCATCCGCAGGGTTTCTTTGGACGCGAGCACACGCATCCGTAGCGGCTTCTTGCCTTGACGGGCGCTTGCATGATGGGCATCCTCAGTTTGGATGTCGGTGCTCGTGGCTTCCCACGCCAGCGCTGTCTTCTGCTATCCTCGTCATCTCGCTTTCTTCTTTCTCTCCTCTGCGTTTTCGGTTCTTCGTCGCTTTCCACCTTCTTGGGCATGCGTGTGACACACCCGCGCACACTCGCATGCGCTCACGTGTGTTTTGCCCACGTGCCATGATGTCTGTGTTCTCAGCCTCATCAAGTCAAGCTCTTTGCGTTCAGCTACCGGCCCTCTTCTCTAGTGATCCGATCTGAAGCTCTTCCTCGCCCCGCCTCCCTAACGACTCCGCGGCCCTTCTGCTTTCTCCTTCTACCCTCCCCCCTCTCTCCTCCCATACATAAACAGGCAGGCGCTTCTCCGTCTCTCTACAACTCGCCGCACCCCCTCCCCCAACTCAGGCCTGCGCCTCGTTTAGCCCTTTTCGGTGTGCCTGTTCCACGTGCATCACCACCATGGCTAGCAACGTGAACGAGGAGTCTCACGCGCTCTACGGGGCCGTAGTGGTGCGCCTGGTGGATCGCGTGATGCTCTGCAAGACGCCTAACGTGCCCACGGACGGCTTCACGATTCCAGGCACCGCATGGGCGGACCTCGTCAGCCGCTGCAGCGCCCCGCACTTCCGCACCTCTGCGTTCCTAAACGTGACAGCCGACAAAGACCCGAAACAGGAGGTGACCTTGTCCTACCACCTCATGACGGATGACGCGTTTGGCTACGGCATTATCGGTGCCAAGGCAGTCAGCCGCCGAGACGGGCACGCCGCGCTGGACGAGCTGGCGGCTCTCTTCAAGAAGATGTTTGTGGAGCCCCCGTCGACGCTGAATCCAAAGCTGGCGGACGTTTTTGTGCGTCCGGCGCGCGACCTGCTGATGAAGCACAGCAGCGGCGCCGCCGCGGGCTCGGCGGAGAACAAGGTGACGAAGGTGAAGCTAGCCGTCGATGAAGTAAAGAACATGGCGCTGGACAACGTCGAACGTGTTATTCAGCGTGGACAGCGCATCGACGACATTGTGCAGGCCACCGATGATCTGCAGTTTCAGGCAGAGGGCTTCCAGCGGAGCAGCCGTGATCTGCGCAACCAGATGTGGTGGAGCTCGATGAAGGGGCGCATTATGCTGGCGGGCGCCGTGGGTTTCATGCTATTATTGGTCTACTTCACGTTCTTTGCTGGCAACGGCAGCAAGAAGACGGTGACAACGCAAGCTCCGAGCTCGGCACCGAAGTAGCCGTTGGAACGGTCTCCTTCTTTTGCTTCGCTGTTTGCGAGGTAGCGAAGGGCAGGGAGCTAGGGACGAAGGAGGGGGCGGAGCGCATGCACTTGCGCAAGATGAAGGTGGGCGGCTGGCCCCTCCCCCTCCCCCAACATGTACGAGGGATTGCTGTGCGGAGAGAGAGAGGTGTGGACGATGAAGCACAGCAGTATCAGAGCCTGCCTGCGAATATTTCGCCTTTCACGACTGTCACTCTCTCATCTGTGTGTGTGTATCCCTTGCTGTTTGAGAAAGGCGCACTCCCGAGTCGCTTCGCCTCGGTCCTCTGCCGCGCTCTTCGTCCCTCACGGCAGCCGCTGCCTCCACCGCACTAGACCGAACGCCGGTATATGGAGTCTGTGTGTGTGTGTGTGTTTGGTGCTCTGCACCCCCCCCTTCAACTCTACGCCACATGATGTTGTCCCCTTCGCTTCGGCTGTATTGTTCTCCTTGCATGACTGCTTGCGGTACTCTTCCGCTCGGCGTTCGCGTGCTTTACTGCCTTCTCTGCTGCGCCTCCTTTTTCTCGCGCGCTCTCTTGTTTGGTGTGCGTCATGCACGTCTGTCCGTCCCCCATCTCCGCCCACCCCTCTGCACCTCTACTCTGTCGATTCGTTGCATGCTCAGTGACTGCAACCCTCGTTCTCCTCTTTGTGATGTTGATCTCGTCGTCTGGTGACCTGTTTCGCACGTGCTGTCCCGCCTCCCTCCCCCCCTTCCTCCTCCTCCTCCTCCTCCCACACACCTACACAGCCCCAGCACCAGTCTCTAGCCCCGGCCATTTCTTGTGGCTGCTTCCGCTGCGTCATGTACGTGTTCAGGAGTTCTGTGCGTGTCTGTCTGCCGTCAAACGCTAAGTCCTGTCTCCCGTCTCTCTCCCTCTCGGCCCCCGCCCCTCTCCTCCTGTCTTGTTCACCCCTGTGCTTCTCCCAGTTATCCTCATGTTGTGTTCCTGGAAAAAGGAGCGGACGGGGGTTCTCGTGTCGCCGGCTCTGCCCCTCCCTCCTCCCTTGTCAACTTGACAGACGACGGAGACAAGCCGAAAACAAAACGGCAACGTACGTGGGTGGAGGTGGTCATACGCCGGCGAGAGCGAAGATTCTGTCTTCCTCGCGTCTTCCTCTGTGAGCTGCTGAGTTAGTCGCTGTGGTGCATCTCTCGGAGGGAAAGAGAGGAATTGGCGACGTTGTTGCCACCCTCGCACGCTATGATCTCTCGAAAGAAACAGAGCGCGGCTCCTTGTTGCTTGGCTGCTGCCGCCGCACTCTACACGGTTCGAGCTTGCCCTGCCTCCGCTTTTCTTCTTACCCTTTCTCTTGTCTCCGCTCTCCTTCTCTCCTCGCCCTCCTCTTCCTCTGTGCCTGCGCGTGCACGTGCGGCCGAGTGCTTCACGCGCGTGGAACTAAGCAGCTCGTCGAAGTGCCCTCTTTTCGGAGAACGAGAAGGCCTCCACTGCTCTGGCGCTTGTGTGGGCGGGTGTCTCTTTCTCCGCCTCGATCCTGCTGCGGCGTGAGTCTCGCCAGCCTCGTCTTGCAGGGCGGTCTCCCTCCTCTTGTTTTTCGGGTGTGTGTTGTCTTGTATGGTGCCGTGTACTCATTCCGCCAGTCCATGGCCGCCGCCGCTCCTGAGTCACAGCCCTTCTTCCATATACTCGGTCTCCGCTGCTGCTTCTTTCTCTCCGCCGCAGTGGCGCCGCTTCTTCGTACTCGGCGGTGATGTTCGTGCCAATGTCTTACGCGTCTTCTTCGTACGATCCGCCGAGTGGCCCTTCACCGCCGCCACCGAGACGCAACGTAGCGGCTGGGCGTCGACTTGCCCCTCTCCCGCCGTCGCTGCGCACAGACCCGCATCACCAGGTGAGGTCCACGCGACCTGCGCGACACCAACCACCACCCTCCTCGTCGGTGCTTTCCTCGTCTTCCTCGACCGTCAGCGCCGCAGCAGGCGCTCGCAGTAGCAGCAAGCAGCGCCAGGATGGCCAGTGCCGCCTACCACCTGTGTCGCGGGTGGACCACCCAGCCCCACACCACGCGCCATCCGCGTCGCCGAAGAGAGCCATCGCAGCAGCTTCAGTACGGCGGTTGTTTGCGGAGACGGCACCAGCTAGCCGAGGGAGCGCATCAGGGAGCAGTGGCGGTGAGGTCATGCTAGGCCACAGCAGGGGGGCGCGGCCCTTGTCGGGGGACCCGCTGCGCGCCCCCGGTTTCGCTGAAACAAGGTGCCCCACCCCGCAGCGCAGAGAGGGCGCCATGGACGTGTCGTCGAAGCCCTCTGCTGCGGCGTCCTCCACGGCCCCGCAAGGCCGCCCAAAGCCACGTGCGCTTGCATTACAACGCAGCGGTAGTGGCGCACTAGGCAGCGGCCCCACACAACGTGGCGAATCTCGCGTTTCAGGGACGGCTGTCATACATGGGGCCCTATCACGGCAGCCCGCCCACCCAGAGCGCAATGGACAGCGACACACGTCGTCGGGCACATCTCTGAGTATCGCGGCAAATGATGCCGCCGCTGCGTGCTCAGCACCAGCACTACCGGGCACCGGTTGCCCGTCGTCATCGGCGCAGCAGCATGCTGCTAGCATTGATCTTCCGTATGCTCTGCATGACATGGACGAGCACTTCTTCACCGACATGCAGAACTGGAAGACTGAGGAAGAGCTCCCGGGCCTGGTCTGGTCGTTGCTCGAGGGCGTGACGCTGGAGGCACCCTACACCAGCCATCTGTGGGCTCAAGCCTACGTAAACCCTGCTGACCTCTTGCCAGCGCCGAAGGCGAAAGCATCCGCGCTGCCCGATATGTTTGTGCACCGCGAGAGCCAACAGCGCACCAACGGCTTCTACGCGTGCGTGCGGTGTGGTACACCAGTCTGCGAACCATCTCATCAAGTGATACCGGCATCTTGCTCTCTTCGCGGTATCGCAGTGTTTGATGCCCTGCATATGAACGGCGTGGAGCTCCGCGTCTGCACGCCAACCGTGAAAGACGTAGCGCCGCCGCAGTCGCGTGAGCGGCGCTCTTCGTCACCGATTTTCGCAGCCGCCAAATCGCACGGCAGAGTAGGAGGCGCTGCGGAGCTCGATGTGGTCGCGGGCGGGCTGCGCTTCCTCGTGCATTGTCGCCACTGCAATGGGTGCCTGGGTGTGATGCGGCTTGATGAGGCAATGGCACCTGCCGCCGCACCTGCCACGGCCCTCTTCTGCGCGAACAGCGCGTGCCTCGAGTACGTGCCCTACCGCACGCGTGCCCGGCTTGATCAGCCGATAATGACTGATATGGGTGCCGATCCTGAAGCAGGCAGTAGCGACCGCGGTGATGGCGCGGCTAGCATGTTTGGCCGCGCCTCTGTGGCGGAGCACGCCCAGTCCAGGGCTACACTGGGGTCTCTATTTGGTCCGCCGCACGGGGCGGTGGCGTGGGGCGTCGAGGGAGCCATCGATGCCGACTTTCGGGAGAAGCAGGGGATCATCAGCTACGCTGGCGACAGCACCGGCCTCGACGCGTCGTTCGACGCCTTGCTGGAGGATCTCAACCCGTGCGCTGATCCAACGCCAATGTCCAGCAGTGTTGGCTCAGACGGCTAGCAAGCAGGCAAGGAGGGCAGGGTGCGGGCGGGAGCATAGCCTGCAGTCCCGCGCCTTTTCGCAGGCCACGCTTTGCCCCATTGCCGGGCATGTGCCGTTCTCCGGTGCACCGCTTGGCACCGCCCCCCCCCCGTCGCATGGTGGACGTCTTATCGGAGTCGTGGAGGACGGTGGTGGTCGTGGTGGTTGGTGGACGTTGACGGTGCACGGAAAATCGATAGACCCGATGCACATGGAGCGCAAACTGCGGTGTCTCTTGGGCGGGCTCATTACCACCCCACCCACCCACCCACCCCCGCCGCATATTTTCTGTTATGGGGCATGTTCAACGCGCGCCCCCTACACACGTCGAGCGAGAGAGAGAGACGATACCCATTCGCATGTGCGTACTCGAGCGGTATTCTTTATTATTTGGGGGTTTGCTTGTGCACCACATCGCCGCTGAGGCGCCTACCCGGCTATACACGCGTGAGCATCTGTGGTTCCGTTTTGCGTGCGCTATCACCATCAGGCGCGCGTTCTCCCTCTCTCCCGTTCGTTGTTGGGTGCGTCGTCTGCGTCTACCGCGTCTGAATGCGCTTGTGTACGCGGGCACTCACAACTGCGGTCTCTCCCTCTGCGCGAAATGCTCTAGGGCGCCATATTTGTCTCCTGTCATACAAACTGGGCGGTTGTCTCGAAGCCTGCAGAGGAGGGGCAGGGGTGTCGCAGCGGGAAGAAGCGCATCCTTCGGCAGCGGCTTGCGGTGTGTGTGCGTGTGTGTGTGTGTGTGTGTGTGTGTGTCCCCCTCGTCCTCCCACCCTCTCACTGTCGTGAAGCTACCCGAGTTCTCTTGCGGACGTGCGTGCGTCGTAGCACTGTCCTGCCCGCTCCCTTTCCCATCTCCCCCACACCCTTCCGGCGGCAATATTCATGGGAGGTGCTCGCAGTCGGCGTCATCTTCACCCTGCGTCGCTTCCGCTCTCCCCTTGCTCCCCTTTGGCGTGTTACACGTCGTATGCGCAACTTTCCCTCTCCCCTGTGCCATCGCGGAATAACCGCCGGCCATATTCGCCTCCTTTCTCGTGAGTGTATCTCTCGCTTCAACTCGTGCGTGATGCCCCGCACACGCATATGCATACATGCACCTTACATGCACGCGCCCTCGCAGGATTCTTAAACAAGCACCACCATCACCACCGTCGCCGCCAACACCACCACGACCCACGCCATCTCCCCCTTCATTCAGTTGTGCCGCTTCTACGCGCTTCTGCTCTTGTGTCCGTCGTCGCGTACACCCACACAAACGACCTGCCCCGCTGCCCGTCTCTGTCTTGCTCGCTCGCTCACTAAATCCCCTCCCTTGTCACCGTCACGCTCAGCACCGCCACCGCGCTAACCACCAACCAACGCCTTTTTGCACGTAACATAAATCGAGCAAGAGCAGCAGCTACTTCCCCCACCCCCAGCCCCCGTTTTCACAGCCATCACAGATCACAGTCAGGGCGAACTACCGGCGACTATACAACCAGTGCAGCGTGCTCGCCTTGCGAAGATCGCGTTTCCTGTCTGCCTGCCTCTCTCTATATCTCTCTCGACCCATCCACGCGCCCCCCTCCTCAATCCTCCTACCTCTTCCCCTCATATTCTTCATCGAGGCATCGCTAAGGTTTGTGCCACGTTCGGCCAGCAGGTCGAACGCCGTATCCAGCACTCGTAGGTGCGTGCGTGCGTGCGTCTGTCTGTGTGTGTGTGTGTGTACCTACCTGCTTTCGACCACAGCCCCACTCGTCAAGCGCTTTAGACGTGCGTCTTTCGTGTTTCAGTCGTCTGCTTGCCGGTGTCTTGGCAGCACGTGCGTGTCTGTGAGTGCGCGCGTGTGTGCCGCTGCCTTCATTTTTTTTTGTTCGTGGCCCGAGGGTCGTGCACGTGTCCGCGTCGTACCGAAAACGTCCTTCGCTGCCCCCTCCCCCCAGCCACCACCCACGCAAGTGTTCACCGTCACCCAGTCGCCTGCGCATTCCTCTCACTCCCCGCGCCCGCGCCTTCGAGTGCTCCCGGGCACAAGAGGTGCTCCTTTTCATCAGCTTCGCGCGCGCGTTCACTTGGCTGCGAGGGCCAAGCAGCCCCCACCCCCGCCCCCGCTCTCCCCCCAATCACCCTGGTTTGTCGTTGAGCTGCTCCGCGACGCTTACGCGTATGTCCAGCAGGTGAGGGGTGCTTCGGGCAGATCTCTTTCTCTTTCCCAACATATATCATCACCACCACCACCACCCTCTTGAAGCTTGACTGTTTCTCTCTGTACGGGTTCCAGCGAGAGTGTTACACGCGCACACAGGCAAAATACGAAGCAGAGGCAGCATCGCTCACGGTTTACACCACGACGCGCTCCCCTGAAAGCACACACACACACGCGCACGCGCGCCGTTATCTGTGTCGTTGTTCTTGTCTCTCCCTTTTGTTGTTGTTCGTTACTTGTTTAGCATCAACGCAGTGTATTTGGGTGCTTGTGCGTCCGTGGAGTATCTCGTCTCGTCGCTGTCGCTTGCGGCGCATACAGACAGGCACACACGCATACATACATACACCCCTCCCCCTTCCCGTCCCTCTATATCTTACGTTTTCGTTTTCTGGTTTCGCTTCCCTCAACCTCCTCCCCCTCCCGCCCCGCGTCGCGCCTTTGATAGCCTGCGGGCGGCCTAATCTCCGGGTGTTTCTGCGGCGTGGCCGCCTCGCGGACGCTGGCGTGTACTCGTGTGCTTGGGTTGCTTGTTGTTGGCCTACGAAGAAGTGGAGACTGGCGTCTTTCTCTTCGTGTGCGGGACGCGGGCGGTTCTTGTGGCGCTGCTCATTCTTCTCCTCTACCGCCTGCGCTCGCCCACCCACCCCCTCCCTCCCTGCCGCGTATTGTTTGCTCGCTCGCTGTGGCTTCGGCCGGCACCGGTGCCCCCCCCCCTCACCACTACCTCCACGCCCCGCGTTACAGCCCACGGGGTGGGCTGTTCTCCTACGCCTGCTCCAGTGCACGCCTCTTTCTCTCTGGGTGCTTGCCAAGAGGCGCTTTTCGCTCCTCGAGCTGCTGGCGTGAAGCGCTCGCCGAGGCCAGTCAAGCGCAGGCATCGAAGAGAGAAGGCCGAGAAGGTGCTGCTAGCACAATAACGCGCGCGCATCACACGGAGCTCTTTGGGAGAGGGACTTGGGGCAGCGACCACGTATACAAACTCGACAAGGCTCTTCTCGCAAGAACGCAAGCGCACAGCAGTGCGCTGTGGCAAGCCTTTAGGGCGCCTGTGCAGCCGCGTCTTCCTTTTTCACAACTGTCTCTGTGCGTGTGTGCGGAGGGGACTGTGCACGCAAGGCGAAAGCATCATCAGGAACGACTACCCTGCCCACGCATAGGACGACGAGACACGAAGGCACCGATCTGTGCACAGACACGCACGCGCACAGAGACAGCGCACGAGGACGTCGTATTTCTTTTCATCTTTGTTTGGGAGAGTGGGTTTCGGAGCGTGTGCGGGGGCGTTGGGGTGTGGACGAGAGAGAGACACACAGCTTTTTTTTTTTTGCGTCCTCCTTGCCTTGTTTCTCTCCCTGCCCCATATCCCTCCCTCCACACACACACGCACACACACACACCAGACGGAAACACGTTGCCTCCGCGAGGGGACGGGAAACGGAAGAGGTCGGCGCACGCACTGGTACGCAACTGTACACAGGCGTACAGGCAATCAAGCCGCTCCTCTCTCCTTTTTCCGTCTCGTCGCTGGTCTTTCCAAGAGGCCTAAGCGCTTGACGGGTGCCTACGCACACGCTGACACGCGCACACATACTCACATAGTGAGTGCGTGCGTGCGTCCTTCATCCTTGCCTCACCGCTTGCACAGCCTTCTGCTTGAGTCTCACGCGCACCCGGGGATGGCGTACGGCGGGCCTGCGCCAGTCAACCCGCACCTTGCCGCGCTGGCGAAGGATGTGCATCGAATCACTGGTGACATTAGCGGACCCTTCCGAAAGGGTGAATACACGATAGTGCTGCAGCAGTTTGATATGTTGATGGCCACCTCCGCTGTGGAAGAGGTCGCCGTCACGGCGGTGGAGTGCCGCGAAGAGATGCGCGAGCTGGACTTGCTCGGGCGCTCGCTGAACGTCTTGGGCCCCGACTTCTTAACATGGCGGCTGACAACGCCGCAGGGGCGCGCGATCGGCGTCAATGGCAACTACAGCCTTCCGAAGCCGTCCACAGTCTCTGACGACACCTATCAGCTGTACCTGCTCGAGCAGCGGATCGAGGATGCCTGGGGCCAGGTGCTGCTGGCGTCGATACGCCAGATGCCTGACGAGCAGGAGCATCACGAAGAGATTGTGAACGACTTTGAGCGGTTTTTCGAGCGCTGCTCCGACTACTTGCGCGCGATGCTGCAAGACACCATGAGCGCGGTGCACCTGCTGGACGTCACGGTGATGGACACCTCGGAGCTGTCAACGCAGTATGTTGTCTGTGCGGCGCTGATGAAGCACCCTCCACCGGACGTCGCCGCACTGGTAAAATTCATTGAGTACCTGAAGCAGCGCAGCATTCCACTCTCACTGGCCGCCGCAGAGCAGCTGGAGCGCATCTACCTGCGCTTCATGAAGGGTAAGGCTGCCGCGGACGTGTTTGAGAGCGTCACCGCCGCTGGCGTCATCCCGCTGTCTGTGAGGCCGTTTGCGATGCTGTTCAACAATCTCACGGACGCGAACGCGGTGCTGGACGCGTATGATCTGATGCTGGACTACAGCATCGCACCCGAGGAGTCCACGCTGCGAATCCTGTGCAAGCAGTCTCGCATGGAGTACGCCAAGCTGCACTTCACGACGGTGCTCAAGAACATGGCAAACGCCACCAGCGCGACACAGTCGCAGTCGCCGTCGCCGCCGCCGCCTCGCTCGCCGCTGGCGTCTGGGGGCGCTGGCGCGGCAGCTGCGCACACGAGTGCCGCCGCCTCGGCCTCCACTGCCTCTACTGCATCGCGGCGGCGTGACGAGCGTTCGTACTTTGCGCAGCGCATCGAGGAGCTGGCGGAGCGCAAGCCCAAGGCGTCGCTCCTGGAGGCTCTGAAGGTGCTGCACCGCGCCGAGGTGGAGGGGACGTCTCTGCAAGGGGACACTTACATCATGTCCGCCCTGCTGCGGCACTACTGCCGCAGCACGACCCCGCGCCACTACCTGGTGTTGCCCTTCAGCGAATCACTAGCATACCGGCCTGGTCCTGTCTCTGATGGCGCGCTCCCCGCATCGGATGTGGAGGCTGGTGGCAACTCCAAGGTGCACCCCGCGGCAAACGCGTTTGACTTCGGCCATGACCCCGCCAACGAAGAGCTGTTGGAGGGTGAGGGGAAGAGTGCCGTCAACGAGGAGCTCGAGGGGCTGTCAGGAGCGCCAACGCGCTCCCGCGGTGGTGAGCCGGAGGCGGAGAAAGGCCGTCGCCCACGCCCGCGGCCGCGCGATCCGTACTTCGCGGACAGCTCCGAGGAGGGCACGTACATTCTCGAGGTACTCAAGTCCTACGGCTCCTACCCAGACAACAGCGTCCTGCAGGCGCTGTCGGCACAGTACGAAGGGCAGGTGCCGCACATGGAGATCGTCGCCAGCGCCGCCGACGCCTTCTTCGAGGGCTGCATGGCCTCTCACGGCGCCATGAGCCCCGTGGACTGCCGCTTTCTCCACGCGCTCGGCTACTACTACATCGACAACCGATGGCGAGACCGCGCGCATCTCCTGGTGCGACGCGTGCTGGAGATGTTCTACGCTTACCATGTGACCTTCCACGCCGACCTCGGCGGAACGGAGAAGTGGTTCTCCTACTTTGCCGTCATTGTAGGCACCAAGACCGGACCACTCGACCTCGGTATCGGCCTCTTCGCCGCGTCCCTGGCTCTCTCTGACAAGACGGTGAACCCTAAAGTAGCAACGAAGTTGACGGCGAAGCGGGACTCGTCGGAGCACGTGATCGAAGTCATCGCGGAGCTGGAGAAGTGCGGGTGGGATTACCATCGAATCCTCTGCTGTGACGCCCTCATGCTAGAGCCGCAGGAACGGGCGAGCGCAGGGAACAACGAGAGCTCCGCTGGGGCGAACGGCGCTGGCTCACGTGACCACCACCATGGCCGAGGCGCGAACGGCAGCCGTGCCGCAGGAGCGGTGGCCTCGTCTGCCGTAGCGGCCGGAGAGGAGCACCTCGGCAAAGAGAGTATCTATACGTCGGCTGGCCAAGGTCCGAGCTCCTACAACAACTCGCATCTGCTGTCAGCCCGTCCTAGCCTCGTCACGTACATGTACGTGGCGCTTCGTGACTTAGGCGTTGACAAGAAGACGGCTGACTGGCTGCGCGACAAGCTCAAGGCCGCGCGGCAGGAGGCATTGGCATCGAAGAGGACTCGCTGAGGTTCTGTCGTGCGCGCCGCACATTACGTCACTGGCAATGGCACCAGGTGATGGTAGCGGGCTGGAGAAAGGAGAAAAGAGAAGAAGAGCGTCAGCGGGCATGGGGGAGAGGGGCGAGGCGAGGTACGTGGCGCACGCTGATGCTGTTGCGAAGACTTGTTGAGAACATGGACAGACAGGACGCGACCGATCTGTGTGGAGCGTCATTTTGCCCAACCTCGGTGGTGCTCCGCGTGACGACTCTGCGTCCCCCCGCTGCCGCTCCCTCCCCAAGAGCGCTGGCAGCCGACTCGTTGTTGCCCCCCCTCCTCCTCCTCCCTCCCTCTTCTCTGCGTAGTTGTCCACGCCTTTTCGGGCCCCGATCGGCGTCTCCCTCACGGAAGGGTCTCCTCTCGTCTCTGGCTTTCTTGTCCTGCGGCCAGCGTTGATCTGCTACGTGAAAGTCGCCTTGAGCGGGTTTGTGTGGCGTATGCACGGAGGAGGGGCAGTCGTTGCCCCTTTTCCGTTCGTGCCAGGTGCTTGACTGTGCCACGGAAACTTTTTCTTTCGCCTTCTCGGACGGCCAAGAAGGCGGCTTTGGTTATGCGTTTCACTTCGGTGCGCCGCCGCCTTCGCCGTTCACCTCCCCTCGTCCTCTCCTCTCTGCCATCGCATTGCGCTCTTCTTGCGCGCCTTTACCTCTCTGTAACCGCGAAGGTGCTACCCGTATATACGTCTATATATATATGTGTGTGTGTGTGACAGCTGCGACTGCGGCGCCTGCTGAAGTTGCGGGCCTCCGACGTGCTCCCCCTCCCCTCCACCCCCGCCCCCCGATCACGCTTGGTCTCTCCCTCACTTTCCCTCCTACAGCGCCATTTTTTCCGCACCACGGCGTTGATGCCACTTCTTTTGAGCCCACACACACACACACACACGTCAAATTGGTGCGCCGTAGACGCAGCCTGTGCGACAGCGGGGATGAGAGGCGTGCATGATCGCTCATGCGTGCAGAGGGCCCTCCCTCTCATCTCTCATGTCTAGCTCTCACAGACCTTCCCCAGCACCGCCACGCATGCCTGCACACCCGTCATGGGTGTGAGCTCCTGTGGCTATATATGGTGTATTCGAGTCGAGAGGTGAATACAAGGGAAGTGTGCGTGTGCGTGTTGGATGGACTCAATGCTCGGACACGCAAGAGAGAAGACGCACTCGAGGCCCTGCGTTGGTCTGTTTTCTCACGGCGACTGGATATGGCACTGACAGCCCCTCTCAACCACGCTTCCCCATCCCCCTTCTACCTTCCTGTTCACTGGTGCGGTGGTCGTGATCACTATCGACTTGTGCCTGTCTTCCCCTCCACCCTCCTCGTCTCCCTCTCGCTCTCCTCTGTGTTCATGCAGCTGTGTGTGCGTGTGTGTCTGTGCGTCTGTGCGTCGCTGTTGGCTGCCGATTCCGCCTACGTCCAAGGCGGCCGCAAGAGTAGAGTACACAGGCACATCCGCAAAAAAAAAAACGAATAGCGGCGTCTGCCCTCCCCCCTCCTCCCTCTTTCCTGCTGACGCACACACGCGTACACGCGTGCACGCAGTCTCTTCAGTGGTCAGCAATATCCCCTCCACCGCCTACTCCACTGCTGCAAAACACATCGACGCGCCGTCCTCGGAATAACGGAAAGCGCGGGTCGATAAGAGGCAGTGCAAATTTGAGCGCGTGTGTGTATATGCGTGGATCTCTCTTCCTCGCATGTTTTGCACTCCCCCTGATCCATGTCCTCGACTCTTGTGGCCGTGTACGAGCAGGCATGTAGCGATGCCGCCGTGCTGCCCAACTCGGCGCTGGCCCGTTGCTTCGCCGCCGCCGAGCAAGCTATGCCGCTGCGGGTATTGTCCCTCAGCACGAACCTTATCGGGCCGCGTGGGCTAGTAGCGCTCTTACCTGTGCTACGCGAGTGTCGGCACACCTTGCACACTCTCGACCTCAGCCACAACAGCCTCGGCAACGCAACCATTCGGCAGCTGGTGCTGTGCTTTTCAAACGGCGGCTTTTCCGCACTGCGCCGACTGGAGCTGCGCGGCAACCTGCTCACCTATCAGGGTGGCAAGTGCCTTGTCCACTGGTGTGAGGGGCTGCGCACAGTGAGGCAAACACACGGCACGCGGCTACCCGGCGTTGGTGAGGTGGAGGGCAGAAGCGCTGATTCCCTCGCGTCCGCCGCGCCATCTGGCGCGCCAGCGTCGCCTCTTTGCTGCCCTGAGTACTGGTGTGATGCGGCAGATGTTCACATCGACTACATCGGCATCGAAGACACCGCCATGCCGGAGATGTTGCAGAGGGCTCTCCTTCAGCGAATCACGGACGCCATGGCGCGTCGTGAGGCGCGTCGGCTGGGTCACAGCTCGCAGCGACGCAGTCTCAGTTGCGTAGTGACACGCGAGTCGGGTCCCGTGGCAGACACATCCGGCGCGGCCGACTCTCCACGACAGTTCTCGGCGGATGCCGAGAGTGTAAAGGTACCTGTCCTTGATGGCCCCCCGATCACGGGTACGGCGCACCCCTTCGCACGGAGCCCGGCCGACTTTTTCATGGACGACAATGGCGAGCCGCAACACAGCGACGGCATGAAGGTCGACGCCGCCGTTGGTTTCGAAGCAGTCGCCGTCACAGAGGCTCGTGAGACAGACGTTCCTTGCTTTCTCCAAGATGATATCGGCGTGGATGTCCTTCAAAAACCTGCCCACGATTACGCCAGCGCCGATGACAGCGTTTCAGGTGGGGCGGAGGAGTTGAAGGACGTCAGGGACGGCAACGGCTATCACAGCGACAACAGCCCCGCTGCCGGGGTCGCTGGCACGCTCTTGAGTGTCAACGCATGTACAGATCAGCGGTCCTTGGGAATGCACTGGCGATCGGGCTCCGTGGCAGAAACGTTGCCCTTTCCAGACCACCCCATGAAAGAAGGCAGCGGGGCTGATGCGCGGTGCGCGGTATCGTGTTTGCGTTCGACAGCGTCGCCGCCCATGTCCCCCACTTCTGCGGACGGTTTTGCTTTGTACGCCGCCGAGCCTTCAGAAGCAGCAGCAGCACAGCAGCAGCAGCAGCAAGAGGAAGTGGAGCGCTACCCTCCTCCTCCGCTAAAGACTGCCTCGAACATCTTGGATGAGTTGGGGCTTGAAGCTGTCGCCGAAACAGCTGGCGGCGGCGGCGGTGGTGGTGGTATGGAGGAGGATGTCGATGCAGTGCCTATGTGGCTCGAGGAGCTGTAGCGTGCTATCAAATGTTTTGGTGTGCGACTCTTGTGTGCAACTCGAGTCGAGCTTGTCTCAGGTGCTGCAAGGTGGTGTGCCTTCTCTGTCGACTACCGTCTTGGCTGCCTTTAATAGCTGCCTTTCCTTTTTCGCTCCATACCCCTCCCAACCCGCCCCCGTGTCGGATCACGTGTACTCACTGACGATGACCACCGCCGCTGTACATGTGTTGCACAGCTTACCCACCCATCCCCCCCCGCCCTGCCCTGCCCATCTCGCTGCCTTGTGTATCTCCTCCTCTTCTGCTTTGTTGGCGCAACGGTTGTGCTCGTTGTCCCCCCTCCCCTCCCTGCATGTAAAGCGCCCGCACCCGCGCACATCCTCGTCCTTTTTTCTCGTGACGACCATGTATGCTGTTGCCAGCACCACCGCCACATCCTTTCGTGTTTACTTCTGCTCTTCGTGTGTATGTGTGTGTGTGTACTGCTCTGTCTGAAATTGCGTGTCTACCATCCCCAACCTCAACCTCTACCCCCTCCGCCTCCGTCACTGTCCTGGTTCTCTCCTTCTCCTATATGGTGTACCGCCTCCGCTTTCGACTTCATGCGCGTCCGTGTGTTTGCGCGTGTGTGTGCGCGGGCGGGCAGGGGCTGCTCTGAACGGCTTTGATCAGCAGAACCACCGAAGGAGCGAACCGACAGCGCGCCGAAAGGGATGCAGACAAGATTCAACGGGCGCATACGGCCCAGCTAGGCGCGCATTTGTTTTTCATGGTCGCGGTGCTCGGCTTAGAGGTGGGCACCGGTCATTGTCCATCTCTCCCCTCCGAGCCCGTGCGCGGGCCCCTCTCCGCTCCTCATCCTCCCTTTCTGGCACTGACTCATTCTCTCCGTTCCCCATCCTCTTTTTTGCGCCTGCGCGTTTCGCGCGCGCTTCTCCACACTCGCCTACACATGCGCACGCACTTACACACGTATATGCATATATGTACCCACATACGCCTACATGTATACGTCCTTGCTCACGTGGACAGACTCAGATCGCGCCCCCTTCTCGCGTTCTTCTCTCCTCTGTGCTGTTTCTCTCGTGTCCTCTCCGCAATTTTTTTCTTTGCTGCGCTCGTCTGCTGCTATCGTGAAGGCTGATACGTGCGGGCATCGCTACACCCAACCGCCCCTCTCTCTTTCCCTCCCTCTCCCGGTCCCACCTTGCGTCCCTCACACAGGCACACGATAAGCTCACGCGCACCTGCTTTCACGCTAGCACAGCCCTGCCAATCACCATTGTTTATTTTGGACAAACTTCTTCGGCATTCAGCAGCAGCAGCACCGCCACCACCACCGCACGCCCTCTCGCACATACCCTCACACACACACACACACACACGCACACGCACACGCCTCGCGCCCTCAGTGCTTCGCCTGCTCTCACTCTCTCTCTGCCTGCTCACAGAGTTGAAGGGCAACGCGTAAGCGCGGTCTCCCGTCATCCCAATATGGCGACCAAGCTCCAGCAGCCGAACTCCCCTGTCGCGGCGGATGCAACCACCGCGGCGGCCCCCTCGGAGTCGGTCACTACCAATTGCGATGTCGCCGCTGCCGATACCCCCTTCGCGGACACCACCAGTCCGACGTCGGCCATGAAATTCCCCGTCCCTTTCATGTCCTCCAACGACGGCCTCTCCGAGGACACGGTCACGTACATCAAGGACAACAACATTGGGCAGCTGATGGAGTACATCTTGCGTTGCATCATCGCCGACAAACCAACCAAGCCGCTCCAATATGTGCATGAGTTGACGGCCTCGCCGCTGCCACCGCGGGTGGCCCTGGCTGGGCCGCCAGCAAGCGGCAAGGGCACGCAGGCGCGCCATATCTGCTCCTATTACAAGCGCACGATTGGCAAGAAGCCAGTGCATGTCTCATCGGGCGATCTTCTTCGCGCTGAGGTGGCTCAGGGCACCCACCTGGGCAAGATTGCCGAGAACTTCATGCGGCGCGGTGAGCTCGTGCCGGATAGCCTCATCATCAGCATTATCCGCAACCGACTGACGCAGGAGGACGCGGTGATGAACGGGTGGCTGCTGGACGGCTTCCCGCGCACCCGCTCTCAAGCGATTGCGCTGGACGCCGCAGGCCTGTGCCCCCGCATCTTTGTGGTCCTCGACACCCCAGATGATGTTTTGTTCGGCCGCGTCGAAGGCCGTCGCACCGACCCGGTCACCGGCATCATCTACCACCTCACGTATAACCCGCCGCCGGAGAACGACACGGTGCTGCTCGAGCGGCTGCAGCACCGCGACGATGACACCCGCGAGGTGCTTGGCCCTCGTCTGGAGACATACCACTCAATGGTCGAGGGTCTGCTGGACTACTACGGATCCATCATGTATCACGTCGACGGGAACCGACCGGAGGCAGCCATCACAAAGGACATTACCGAGTACCTCCAAAACCACGATGTTGCGTAGGCAAGAGAGAACGAAACGCGCAGGTAAAAAACAGAACGAGAGGGAGGAAGGCAGTCATGGATGCGAGAGAAGTGTCGGAGGGCGAAAGGCGGAGGAGGACGGACGCCGCCGAGCGAGGTGGCACAATACTGCATGGCCGGATGCTCTTGATGTAGCGGCTCAGCCGAAGACGACGACGGAAAGCAACAAAACAAAAAATGGTAGAAAAGAAAGAGAGAATGCGGCCCGCCTACACACACGCGCGCACACAAGGGCCATACGTATGCCTTTGTGCGCCTGTGTGTGTGTGCCTCCGTGCGCCATCTACCCGTTGTGGGGGCCGCTGCTGATGGTCTTGGCCGTGGTGTTGGTGGTGCCTTCTGCACGTGTTTCTCCGTATGGACCGTTGTGTGCGTGTGTGTGCCCCTCTCTCTCCTCTCTTCTCCATGGTTTAGTGTGCACACATGTGCCGACTGACGAGCGCACGGGCTGGTGTACGAGCGAAAGAGAAAGGTGTCTTCAGCGAGGGATAGCGGGCGGAGGTGGGGAAGGGCGGCGACAGCGGCGGCGGGATACAGAACTATGGCGCTGGGGGGGGGGGGTCGTGCCTCCAGTGTGGCGATTGGCGGCAGTGAACACGAAGTGAAGAAGCAGAGGAGAACTGATTGCACCGCGCATGCTACGCCAGCGACCATATCTCCCCCTTCCTCATAGCGCTGCCAACTACGCTATTCGCAGCGTTTTGTAGGCAGACCATACCGGTGTGGCCTCCCTCCCTCCCATCCCTTCATCAGCCATCCATCCATTCATCCATCCACGCATCCCCCGCCGCCCACCTGAAACGGACCCCAAAGCGCGTCGCCTCTCTTCTGTGTGTGTGTGTGCTAATGATGATGTACATGTGCTTGTATGTTTTTTATATTTTTTTGTTCTCACCCTTCTTCCTTCTCCCGCTGGCTTCGCGCCCCCCACTCCACCCTGATGATGCCAGTCACCTCAATGCGTGATATCGCAGGGTCCAGTACCACCGCATCCCCCTCACCTCCCCCACTCCCGACTCTCTGCGTGTGTGAGGGAGGAAGACCAGCAGCCCCCCTCCCCAAGCCTTCCCAATGCCAAACCACTCGTGTTGGTGGCAGGGTCGTGGAAGGCGTTGCGCCGGAGCCACCTGCGACAGTGAACAGTTTTGTACCGTCCATGTGATAGGCATAGTGTCAACCTGATTCGAGCGTATCTCGCCCGGCCCTCACACTGCCTACTGGCTGTGGGAGCCTGAGTGCTGCTGCGAGGGGTATGCCCCAGGTGGTCGCCGGTATAGTGGGGGAGCGTCTGTGACGCAACCTAAGAAATGGAGAGGGGCTATGGGTAGAGGTCGAGGCAGAGGCTGTGCTCCGATGACTGCGTCGGCGCCTTGCTGGACTGGCGTGTGTCGACGGCTGCCATGGCCCCACGCGAGGTGGGGTCTGTGTGGCAGGGCCAAGTGGTGTGAAGCTCACGTTCTGTTATATGGCGGCAACATGTACCCACGTGGTAGGTAAGGTATATATACACCTGTATACACCCTTGCGTGCCGCTCTCCCACTGTCTGCTCGACTCTGTCGCGGCCGGCCTGTGTCTCTCTGCACAGTGGGTGAGGTATTCGCTTCCTTCACCTCTTTCTTTGTGCTTGTCTTTGATTGTAGCTTTCCTTTTTCGCCCTCACTCCGCCCCCTTTTCCGGACCCACGCCGTCCCGCTTGTGTCTGCACGTGCGTGTGTGCGTGGGGGGGGGGTATGTGTGATGATGTGCTGAGGAGTGCGTGTCGCATATCTGTGCCTGTCCTTCTCCTGATGTATATGTGTTTCATGTAGCGAACCGTGGGGCTCTTCTTGTTGTGGGCTTGCGCGTTGCCTCGAGCATGTGCCTCAGGGCACACGCACCTGCTTCCACGCACTACCAAGTGAACCAGCCATCACACATACACACACACACATGTCCGCACATGCGGGGCAACAAGCACTTCCTGCAAGCAAGCGCTGACACGCCGGATAGGAAAAATAGAAAAGGGGGCACGCCAAGGTCGAGCAAACTATCCCTATGGTGAACAAAAAAGGATGAGGAACACTTGAGCGCGCGCGCCACGCTCGTCAATGGGCAGTCCCTCCGCTCTGCCTTGAAGTCCCCGCATAGCGCAGAAGAAGACAACGTGGTCGAGTCAGGCAAGTATGGAAGGGGCGCATGATGCGGCGTTGGGCTTGTGTGATGGGTGAGAAGCAATCAACACAGGGCCATACGTCTGTGTGGGGGTGGGTGCACGACTGCTCCTTCGCCCCTCCCCTTCCCTACTCTGCAGTCCGTCGTTGATGCTATCTCTACAACGGTTCGTCCCTTTCCTCACCCTCTCCCGAGTTTGGTTTCTCCCTCCTTCTCCACAGTGTGCATCCGTCTGTGTATACCGTTGTCTCCTGCTTGTATCATCACCCCCTCCCCTCTTAGGCATCGCATCCTTGCGCGCACACACGCACACACAAACACACGTTTTGGGCGCCGGCACCTCGACGTCTTCACGCGTCTCCTTACGTGGCTTTGCAGATCAGCTCACTCACGTGTGCGCTCGTCGGTACTTGTGTGTGTGTGGTGGACAGACTGTTCCAGCGGAGTCTCGTCCTCTTCCACAGCAGCGCCCCTCGCCCGCGCTGCGCCTGACGTTGCTTACCCATCGAAGCAGGACTGCACATCCCCTGCCTGAGCAACGTCTGTGTGTGTGTGTGTTTGCCGGGAGGCCTTTCCCGTTGACCTTCCATATCCCTCATCACATATAGAGTCGTATATATGTATATGTGTGTATGCATAGCCGCTGCGCCCATCTCCTCTCCCGACTCTCCCCCCCCCCAAAAAAAAACACACGCAGGCCCTCCCATTCCTTCTAACGCAGTTGCCTGTCGAAGCCATCTCTTCACGCATCCACAACCTCAACGCCTCCTATTATTCCGCAAGGCCCTTCTCCACGGCTTCTCCCCCCCCCTCTTCTGGTGTCCAGTCCGTTTTCCTTCTCCCACGTGAGACCCTCCACCTCGATCTGGGCGTGTGCGCGCGCCTTGCCAGCGTGTCTTCGCGCTTGTATTTCTCTCTTCCGTCTCGAGCACGCGCATACAAGAAGAAGGAAGCCGCTTCAGCACCAGCACTCAGTCGCAAAACCCTTTAGCCGACCATGATCTACCGCTCCACTCCCCGGGCGGAGTCGCCGTCGCACCAGCAGCTGTACAAGGCGCACACAGAGTCCACCCCGCGCTGCACAAGCTCCGTGACCCCGACGCGCAACAGCTTTTCCCTCTCCATGATTCCACGCGCGCAGTCGCCGCACAGCAGCAGCCGTTTGATGTCGACCTCTGCAAACGGCGTGCGCTCGAAGAGCAGGCGTTTGGAAGACACGGTATACGTAGCAGATGTGAACCCCACGTACTCTGTGGCCGCAGCGGTGCGCTGCATCGCCCCTGTGAACGACCGCGTCATGTGGACAGCCGAGTACAGCGGAACGCTCTGCATTCGTTCTTTACCCAAGGGCACCCCACTGAAGGAGCTGCCGGGCCGCGAGGGCTCCTACTGCATCTCCCTCCTGTACCTCCCGAGCGAGGATGTGGTGTGGGCTGGGTTCCAGGACGGCTACCTGCACGTGTACAGCGCCAAGAACACGGACCTGCTCAAGGAGATGATGGCGCACGGCGGCGGATTGAACTGCATGATCGAGGTCGAGG
This sequence comes from Leishmania donovani, assembly GCF_000227135.1. Lineage (NCBI taxonomy): Eukaryota > Euglenozoa > Kinetoplastea > Trypanosomatida > Trypanosomatidae > Leishmania > Leishmania donovani. Next base: position 513,406 of record NC_018248.1, on the reverse strand, counting down.
GATCCGTCTTTACAGGGGGTGGAAACTGGAAGTTGTGCCAGTGGGACCCGACCGATTGTAACGCCCAGCTCCAGCGCAGTCTGCACGGCCACAGCGGCGGCGTTCGCTGCCTTGTCCTGTACAACGGGCCCACAGGTGCCGTCATCTTCTCCGGTAGTGACGACGGCACAGTGCGAGCGTGGGACCCGTACGAGTCGCTGCCTGGCCAGGAGAACACCGAGGCCAACATCCACACCTTCACCGGGCACAGCCGCGCCGTGCTGGCGTTGGCGGTCGTGCCGCACGCGAGCCAGCTGTGGTCCGCCGGCGAGGACTTGACGCTGCGAGTGTGGGACATGCGCTCGCTTTCGTGTCTCGCGGTCTGCCGAGGCAACCACACCGCACCGATCTCGAACTTGATGGTGGTCGAGTCGCGCGTTTGGTCGGCCGACAAGCACGGCCACATTCTGATTTGGGACATTGCAACACGGTCGCTGCTGCAGGACCTTTCGGAACGCGTGCCGTACTACGGCCTCGAGAAGGGTATGGTGCTCGCCATGCAGAAAGTGCAGCCAACCACGGCGTACAAGGTGTGGACGGCCTCCTCCAACGGTGTTTTGCAGTGCTGGAACGCCGAGACGGTGCCGATCATCTTCGACGACGTGCCCGTCTTCGGTAGCGTCTTCAAAGCCCCCAGCGCAGGGCCGGCAGCGCCGCAGGTCATTACCGCTGGCATCGGGCGCAGCGCATCAGCAACACCGGCCGTCGGTACTTCTGCGGACGTTGTGTGCAGTTCGGCTGTGACCTTGGCGTCCTCAAACAATTACAGAGACACGCTCAGCAGCAGCCACAGCAAGGACAACTTACCCGTATCGGCCCCCACCACGCAGGTGCAGGAGTACATTCGCAGCCTGCAGGACGAGTTGGAGGCGACGAAGCGAGACGCGAAGCTCAACTACGAGAAATACCGCATGGAAGCTCAGTGCGAGATCGAGACGCAGCAGCTGCTTGCGCAGGAGAACGATCGCCTGCGTGGCCTCGTCCAAGAGCTCGAGAAGCGTGCCGGTGAGCCTCCAGAGGGGTTGGACGCGCCGGTGCAGGTGCCGCAGGGCGCTGCCTCCCATCACATGATGGAGGAGGAGGTGGCGCGTCTCCAAAGCGTGCTCATCGATACGCAGCGTCAGCTGGACGAAGCTCTGGAGCGGCAGCTTGAGCTCGAGGCCGAGCTCGACCGGTACAAGCCTGCGTCGTCGTCTCTGCACATGTCGAGCATGGCCATCTCACCGAAGAGCGCCGCGCCAGACCCGTACCGGCAGTTTATGCGCCAGGACGGAATGGCCAAGCTGCCAAGCACAGTCGACGACGCGTGCAGCGACAGCCACTTCAGCTCTGTCTCACCCAGCGGGCCAGTGAACACCAGCACGAACCCGCTCAATGCGTTTCTCTTCATGTCCTGCCAAGACGACGGAGAGAGCGCAAGCCACGCCGGCGTGCCGGTGGAGCACACCCGCCTCTCTCGCCGCTTCAAAGGCGGCAACTGGTCATACATCATGGAGGAGAAGCCGCATGAGCTGCGCAGCACCTTCATCGCAGACTTCTGTGCGGGCGTCGGTGTAGCACCGACGCAGCTGGAGCGGGTGGACCTGAGCCTCGGCAGCCTTGTCGCTGAGGTCGAGGTGGTGCATCCAGCGAACGTGCCATCGGCGGAACTAGAGCGGCGCATGCAGACCTACCGCTTCCCTGCCCTCATGCGTCTCCACACAGACGCCTTCACGGCAGCCAAGACGCCCCCGGACACCGCAGTTGCCACAATCAACGACCTTCAGCGGCAACTAGCGATGGCGCAGGAGCAGCGCCGTGTGCAGCCATCGCCGGAGCCGCAGCAGCCCAGCAGCAACGACAACAGTTGCCACAGCGAAGGTAGGATCAGCGCCTCGGAGTGGCAGCGGCTGAAGGACCAGAACAACACCCTCCGTGACACCCTGCAGCGTCAGATTAAGCTCATCAACGACCTCAAGAACGAGTCTGCGGAGAAGGATGTTAAGCTGGCCGATGCGCGTGCGCATCTGCAAGACGCGGAGAAGAGACTGCAGGAGGCCCAGGAACAGCAGCAGGACAGAACACCAAGAGCGTCACGGCAGCGTGCTCTCAACTCGACCGGGGCCTACACAGAGAATTACGGCCGCGATCCACCGCACGTCGATGGAACGGCTCGCAAGGAGGCCTCAGAGTTTGAGCGGATGGGAGAGCTGGTTGCGGTGCCTCTGGCGCAGGAGATGGTTGCCGCCGCGGGGCGGGCACGATTGCCCCCAACAGCGGTCGGCGCCGGCGATGACGAAGATCATGAGGCTCTCAAGAGGTACCTGCATGAGCAGCTCAAGCCGATGGTATCGCGCCTGAAGCGCGAGCAGGGTGAACTGCAGCTGGACAACGGAAATATGAAGAAAAGGATTGAGGAGCTGACTGCGCAGGTGCAGCAGCAGCAGAAGCAGCTGGAGTCCGAGCGTCAGAAGAAGGCGCCCGTGTCACCGGTGGTTGCCAGCGAAGCCTCAGACGAGGAGGTGCAGAAACTCCGCGAGGATCACGAAGCGCTGAACAACTATCTGCATGAGCAGCTGAAGCCGACGATCTCGCGTCTGAAGCGCGAGAAGGGTGAACTGCAGCTAGACCTGTCGCGCTCCCGGGAGGACTTGCAGAGGGCGTGCGACATGTACGACGGGGCCGCCGCCGCGCTGGAGGAGGAGCACGTGCGAGAGGAGAAGATGGGCGAGGCGATGGAGGCGCTGCGGAAAGCTTTGGAAGCGGAGCAGTTGAAGAACCAGACGTCGAGGGAAGAGGCCGCAGCCGCGGCTGCCTCGAACGACAGCCACGCCGCGAGCTCTGCAACCTGTCAGGGTTTTGAGATACTTACCGGGCGGCCTACGCAGCCGACGCAGCTGCGCAGCTGTGGCGGCTCCGCTGAGCCGCGCAAAGAGGACGCCGAGAAGGACCCTCTCGATAAGCTCGTGGCGCTTAACCTAGACCTCTCTGTCCGTCTGGCAGATGCGGAGACGGTCATTGCGCAGCTGCAAAACTCGCTGGCCTGCTCCTCCAGCCAGATGGCTGAGCAGCGCGATGAGACGCGGCGGCTGCTGAGCAAGATCCAGCAATATCAGCAGAGCGGGACGCGGTCACCCGACTCGAGCGGGGCGGGTCGGTGCTCCAGTATCGATAACGTTGTGAGCAGCGCGTCACCCTCCAAATCGCCGTCGCAGAACCGCCAGTGACGACAGCGGTTGTGTGGGTGTTCGCGGGAACCCCTTGCCCTGGAGCCTCTGTGCGGTGCCGGAATCCTCTCTCCTCCTCGTCTGTGGGTGGGTGTGTGTGTGTGTCGGGCGCAGCGGCTTTTCTTGTGTCTTTTTGCATCTTCTTTAGGGTGCGCGCTGGCGCGGTATCTCCTCTTCCTCGTGAACTGCCGTCATGTGCACCTGTAACTCGCATACGTCTCCGTCAGGTATCCACCGGTTGTCGGCTTCCCCCGTTGGCGTGTATGGCCTTCGGTGTGCTTCTGCTGTTCTGCGAGTTACCGTTGATGTTGCCTATTCCCCCTCCTCCATCTTCTCGGTCACTGATCCGCCACCTGCGTCCTTTCTGTTTTCTTGCGTACGTGTACGTGCGTATGTATCTGCATACAAATCACCAACACCCACCCACCCTCACCACCCGACACACATCTGCAGGAACCTCATCTTCGTCTGCTTCTTCCTTCTTCCCTCACCGTTTCTCTGTGTTCGCCACCACCACTCCAGCTGCACTTGTCATCATCATAGACCGCGTTGCTTTTTTTTGTTTTGCTTTTTTTTTTTCGTTGCGTCCACCCCCTTCCCGCCCTTCTGCTCCCCTGCCCCGCCCTCTCGCTCCCGTACTGTGTGGCTATCCTCCGCGCTCCTGGCCTTCTCTCGTCCCCGCTCTTCCGCCTTCAGGGTCGTCAAGAGTGTCTTGTGTCTCCGGTGACCACACGTGTGGGGTGTGCCGGATGCCGTCCGCGCGGATGGTAGCGGTACCGAGCACGGCTGCGTTTGAGGAAAACTTCGACGACGGAAAGAGCACGAGCGACAACGCAAACGCCCCGCCGCAGACGAAAGCGAAAGGCCGGGAGGGAGAGCAAGGTTCTGTGCGGATCTGTACAACTGCGGCGGTGTCGGCGGCGCAACTCGACCGCTGGCACGTTTGTGTGTGTGTGTATGTGTGTCTTCTGCATGTTCCTCTTCTGTCTTTTTTTTTGTGGTCGTTTCCTTGTAGAGACGTGTAACACACACCTGCGCCACCATCGGCAAGTACGAACAACATGTGCAACAACGCAAGCCAAGTCAAGCGGCGGGGCAGAAAGACGGGTGTGGATCGTACCACGGCGCCTACACAGGACGCAAAGAGGGCCGAGGTCATGGCATATGGGTAGGCTGGTGGTAGTGGTGGTGGTGAGGTGTACTGTAGAAGCGGCCGTACGCGGAGAGTGGAACATCAGTGTCGTTATCAGCCATCTTCTATATTCCCTCGCATCTCTCCTGTTCTCCGCCCACATCTTTCTCAGCGGGCGGCACTGTTGCTCGACGGCACCTTTTTACTGGTAGTGATGCTGTACGTGCACACTTCGCACGGTGTGTGTGTGTTGTTCATCGCTCTTCCGCGAACTTCTCATGTCCAACCCATCCGCGCTGCCTCCCCCTCCCCCTCCGGCTTCCACCTTTCTCTCTTACCCTGATGCGCACGCACTCTTCTTGAGGAGTGTCGAAGCTCTCCGTTCACCACCGGACCTACAACGCACACGCAGGCACAATCCCAAGCACATCTACCCCCATCAGCATCGTTCTTAGTATTCTGGACAAGAAACCGCCCCCCCCCCCACACACACACCTCCCCTGTCTTCTGCATCCTCTGAGCCCTCGCGTTTGCAGCTCTCAAATTCTCTTGAGGCCTCCCTCCTCTCCGTCTCCGCCCTTTGCCGACCTCGAACCACGGCCACCGCGAACCCGCTCCCTGTGTTGCCCTTCGCGGCGAACTGCGTTGTTGCTTATTTGGGGAGGCGCAGGGTAGCGGTTCGCTTTTTCGTGCGTTCTTGTTCGCTTGAAGAAACGCACGTGCAGGTCAAAACACGCGCCCGCTGATACGTACATGCCTGCCTTTGAGAGGGCATTCAAGTATTCCGTCGTTTCCCAAGAAGACCAATCAGCCGTTGGTACGGCCGTCGGCGCAGATGAGGACCCCAGGACAGCCGGTGCCTCGCAAGTCGTGCGGCGGTAAGCGGAAGAGCGCGTCATCCGTGCGGCACAGCAACGCCAACGGCGTCGACGACGCTCCAGCCAACATGTGCACCCTCTCGCACCGCAGCGCGCTAACCATCTGCGATTCCGTCAGCGTCTCGAGACGCTTCGGGGGCCAGTCGCGCTGCTCGGCGGTGGCCGTAGATGGCACGGCATGGACAGGAGAGACGGACGGCACCATCGCGATTCGCCTTGTACCCAGCGGGATGGAGGTGCGCCGCATTGCGCCCATCGGCCGCGCCGCGGTGCTCGTCATGCAGAACGTCAGCGGCAACATGTGGGCCGGCTACTCCGATGGCGCCATCCGCGTCTTCGACCACGTGACCCAGAAAGTACTGCGTCAGTCAACGCAGCACACGGCTGCTGTGTACGCGATGTGCGCCGCGGACGGCTATGTGTTCACTGGTGGCGCGGACGGGAAGGTGTACCAGTGGATGGCGGAAGATCTGCACTACAGCCACATGTACTACGGCCACCGCAACGCGGTGCGCAGCTTGACGACGTACACGGATCAGAAAAGCCGCTGCCGCTACGTTGTGTCTGGCAGCGACGATGGAACAGTCAAGGTGTGGGAGGCGACGGTGGCGAAAACGAGCGGCACCCCAAGGAAGGATGGCGGCTGCGTCTCCACGCTAGATGGGCAGGGCCGCTGTGTGTTGAGCATTCTGGTGTTGGAGGACACGGCGGAGCTGTGGGCCGGTAGCGAGGACTCAGCGATCCGCGTGTGGGACCTTTCCTCAATGACCGTCACCACCGTTATCACCGGGCATCGAGCGCCGGTCGTGACTCTGCTTAAGGTGGGGGATACCGTGTGGTCTGGTAGCAAGGACGGCGCCATCACCATCACGAATCGCTTCTCCAAGGATATTGTCCACCAGGCCTCGCAGCCGCCTGCGAGACGCAGTGCCGCCGCCGGGGGAAAGAGATCGAGCGTGTCGATCCTGCCCGTCACTCGCACCGTTGTGTACGAGGTGTGGGTCACGGCGGTGGATGGGTCGTGGCAGTGCTGGAACTTTACGGTGCCTGAAGGCGTGAAGTCGTGCATAGAAGAAGCGGACGTCTTGAAAGGTGGGCGCTGCCCCTCGCACAGCCGGCCGCAGCGCCTGTCGCGCGTGAACCAGTGCCGCAGCCGCAACGTACGCAGCGGCTCTGTCAGCGCGTACAGTGAAAACGGCTCGGACTCCGCGAGTGCGCGGGCGCACAGCAGCGACGAGAAGCTGCGTGCGAGCGTCGCGCAGACACGGCGCACGGTGGCAGCTCTGCTGGCAGGTTCAAAGGTGCACCACGGCCTTGGCGCGCACAACGGCAACGGCTTCGCGCACCGAAGCGAGGCTGTTAGCGTGGGCATCGTGGACGACGACGATACTCCTCTCGATATCGTGGCTGAGTCTATCCGAAACGATCACACGGCCGAGACGCAGAGAGAAGTTCAGCTCAAGCAGGCAGCGCTTGCAAAGGAAAGGAGGAAGAGCGCCGAGCTGCGCGCGGCGCTGGAGATGATGTGCAAGGACCCGGTGGCCATCGCCGAGGAGGGTGCAGAGAAGGTTTTCAGACGGACGGATTCGCTCGTCATCGCCGACGCGCAAGCCGAGACGATCGCGATGGAGCGCCAGAGCGGCATGCTGGGCAGTCCGACGACGGAGAAGTTGGTCTGGGTGTCCTCGCAACTAGAACTAGTGAAAGCGCAGAACGAGGCCATGGCGGCGGCTATGACCGAGTTCAAGAAGGCGCCTGTCTAGGTGACGGCGAGAAGGGCGTGAAAAGGGATTTGCGCCCCCTCACCCCGCGCGTTGGTGTGCAAATTGTGTGCGCGAGTTCCGTCGCCCAGCCAGAAGCTAACGGCGCCACCTTGCCACCCCACCCTTGCACCACCCCACTAAACACACGCACACGTGGGCATGTGTATGGTTCATTGTCACAAAGATGGCTAAGACAGTGGCGAGAAGGAAAAAAAAAAGGAGAGGGAAGGGGCGGTACATTACTGCTGTTCTTCGGTGGTTCCGCACACGCACACTCCACCACTCCCTCCACCCCTTCTCGTGCCGCTCCTCGCATAGCATTTTTTGCTTTTTCTTATTCTTTTTTGTTGTCTTCTTGCGTTTCCTGCCTTATCGCTTACGTCTCCTCCTCCTTAGCTCGCCATGTTTCTCTCCGTCATCGACTGCTCGGCGCGCACGCGCGCGTCTTTGTGCGCATCTGTGTGAGTTTCGTTTAACGAGTGTGCTGCCTCGCGTGCACGCGGCGCCAAAGGCATGAGGAAGAGGCCCGGGAGAAGATGGGTCCTCGTCGGTCGTTTGAATCATTGCCTGCTCGCACGCTCGTTCTTGTTGTCTTCTCGTCTTGACACCTGCTCTGCTGCGTGTGTGTTGGGGGAGGGGAAGGGGGGTATTCATCTGTCCTCTTCTCGCTGCTCCCCATCGCTTGCACAGGTGGAGGTATCGAGGGGATACCCATCCAGTGCCGATGTGCGTCGGCATCGCTTCTCCTCGAGGCAGCAACGACACCAACCATACAAGGAGGAGGAGGGAAGTCACGTGGTGGCGCATATTGCCCCCATCATTGATGTCGTGGGCTTTACTCTCTTCCCTCATTTCTTTCGTGCGCACACATACATACACGCGCACAGATCGAGGTAGATAGATGCGTCCTCACGACGCGCCCCCTCCCCGTAAGCGAGTACATGAGGGAGGGCCGTTATGACACGTTCCTCTCTGCTGCATCTCTCTTTCTATCTGTGTGTATGAGCGTGCGTGTCTCCGGGTGCGTCTAAACCCCTTGCGCGCGCGCAAGCTCTGACTCTCCCTCCCCTCCTCCACTTCCTTTTCCCATTTTTCGTCTGATACCGTTGCATTCGCCTTTTATTTGAATAACAGCCACACTCTTGTCTGTGGCTCTTCTCCGTATCCCTCGCGTTCTCGTGTATGTGTGTGTGTGTGTGGATATCTAATAGTCGTGTTTCTCTCCTGTCTGTCGGTGCGTGCTTGTCGCTGCTGCCGCCGCTGCCGCTGGGTGTGTGATAATTTTTTTTTTCGAACCGCTTGCGTGCTTAGGGGCGCAGGCGGGCGGCTGTGCAGCCCGCGGCGGAAGGTTAAGAAAGCACCACCGGCAAGTACAGAGAGAGGAGATAACAATGAACAACACACTCTTCTTATGTCACCACCACCATCACACCCTCCCTTCCAGTGACGCACACGCACAGATACCGTCTTCCACCCTCTCCTTACCTCCCCATTCCATCCCCCCCCCTGCTCTTCGCCTCCTTTGCTTGTTGTTTCGCTACATTGTTTCCTTCTCTCTGTCTGCGTGTCGGAGTCTTACGGCGCAGCTCTTCCGCAGCGTCTCCCTCCCACCCTCCCTCCTCTCTTTCTTTTTCGCGTGTCAGCGTGCGTGTCTGTCTGTGTGGGTGCGTGCACGTATGCATTTTTCTGTTTTAGGTTCTATACGGGTAACTCATCTCCCCTCCCCTCCCCGTCCGCCTCAAACGACAGGCGAAGTGCTTACGCGCGCCCACGCGAGAGAGCCATCTCGGATGGCTGAGTTGTGGCTTTTGTATGCGTCCTTCTTGTGTGTGCGTGTGTGTGTGTGTGGATATTTGATATATTTGGCTTATGTAGATGGGCTCTGTTTGTGCCTGTCTGTTTCTTCTCCCTCTTCTTCTGCAGTGCTCGAGTTCGCGCGACCCTCTTCCTCTTTCTCGTTGTCTTTCTCGTCCTCTACGGTGGTGCCGCCCTGACCATCATGTGCTCCTTCTGTCCATTGGCTGCGTATCGGCCATGTGCGTCCAAGGACGTGCAGCGTGCCATCATTTTCTTCGCCATTACCTTCCATCTCTCAATCTCGATTTCTTCGCTTACCTTTACTGTTCGCGCTGCCCTTTCTCGTATCGCGCTCTCTCACGTCGCGCCTATCAGGTGCGCTGCACTGGCGCACAGCGCGCCGCCTTCCATACGCCCCCACCCGTTTCTTTTGCTCCCCAGCGGGCTTGAACCGCTCGAAAAAAAAAAGAAGGAACACAGCGCGAGAAAGATGGCAGGCAGCGATGGTAGTGGTGGTGATCGGTTGGTCGGATGGTCGGACGCTTCTGTCGTGAACAGCAAGACGACAACAGCGGCAGTTGGCCCCTGGCGAGAGGGGCGGGAGGAACCTCCCTGGATGTTTGTGCACGTCTGGGTCATACTGGCACACAAAACAAAAAGGCATATACGCATCACGGCTGTCCCTGTGTGTGTGTGTGTGTGATGCCAAGCGTCACGGCACACAAGTCCTGAACTCCGGGGGCCACGGCGTCCCCATGTGAGCCGCTTCAGCGAGGCGCGCAAGCGAACTCCTATGCACAGCGAGCGCCCACACGCATGCGCGTAGCGGTGGCCAGTGTGGCCAGGCTCAGGGTGATGCATGTTTCCGCCTTGAACCTTTCTCTTCACATCAACCCATCGTCTCTCCCTCAACGGCTCATCTTTTTGTTTTTGTTTTCTATTTTTTGGACGGAGGGGATCGTTGTCGCCTGGGCGCACGAAAACATCATCGCCCTGCTCGGAATCGCCGCTTTCTCTCTCCGTTTTCTGTGTGCCTCCTGATATCAGGAAGGGGAGGACCTGCACGAGCGCGCATCCCCCTGCTCCCCGCACGGTCTGTTCTGCACCGGTATTCAAGAGCCATTCGCCCGCATCCACGTGCGCGCTAAAGCGCTCGCTGCTGCGAGAAGGCGGACCGGGTGGCCGCTTCACTGCCTTGAAAAGGTGTGTCCGCTCCTCGGGCGTGAGATGGTTCTTCTCGTTCCCTCGTTCTCCAGTGCCGCTTGTTTACGTGTCTTGTTCCTTTTGTGTGGCGAGGAGGTCGTTGCTCCCTCTGGATCATCGCGTCGGCGGTTCTTTCCACTTTTTTGCTTACGTTTCCATCCCTTAGACTCAACTGTGCGGTGTGCCTTCCACACATTCATATACACCTGTACCTCTCTGCCTCTTAGAGCTGCTTTCTTCTTTGTTTTACTCTCTGTCTCTGGTGGTGTTTGTACGTCTGCGCGCACTCATACGTCATCACGCTCATCCGCCCTTCCCCTCCCCTCCTTCAGGGTTTTTGCCGTTGTTGACGGGAGAGTCTCGTTTCGCCGCCATCCCGTCCCATCCCCTCCCGCCCGGCCCCCATTACCAGCAGAGACCTCTTCTGTAAACTAGAGCCCACCCCCCCTCTCCCACAAACACTCACACCTACGGCCCTGCACGCGGCTTACTGCGTGACCGCGTTGATGGAAAACCGCAAGCTGAAGCGCTATGATTCAGCCCCGCTGCCAAGTGGCTCCTCCTCGGCGGCCAAGGCGGCAGCGGCGCAAGCTTCGAATATTCCTCGTCCTCACGCGGCGCAGCTCGGATCCCCGTGTACACCACCCAGTGCACCACAGCCAAGCCATGCCGCTGCGTCTGCGCCAGAGCGGTCCGCGTCGTACGAGAAGCAACTCGAGCACTACTACAAGTGCATGGAAGAGGACAATGAGACCCTCGTGAAGTTCTACGAGGCGCACACCTCCGACATTGCGGCGCTACGGGTCTTGACGCAGGAGCGCAAGTACAAGGACATCGTCTTCGCAGCCATGGAAGCAAAGACGGCTTCGACGGACGCCTTCTTGAAGGAACTCATAGACCTCACCGGCACTGGCCGCGGCTTACGCGTCCGCAGGGACGCGAATAGTGTGAAATGTTCTGCGGCAAAGTCGTCAGCTGCGCTGACGTCAGCGCCTGTCGTCACGATGGATGAGGTGCGCGACGCTGTGCAGAGGCAGCGGCACGCTCTCGAGGCGGCGCGGCGGAACGAAGAGAAGCAGACGCTGGTGATCCGGGCATTAGAGGAAGAAGTTGCGTCGTTGAAGCTCAAGGGCAGGTCCACCTCGGCGCGCTCGCTGGCGCAGAAGCGCGGGTCGACGAAACCGGATGACGTCACCGCCGACGAGGACTGCTGTCTGCCTGGCACGGCGAAGGAGCTGCGTGATGCGCAGCGCAGGATTCGCGGGCTGGAGCGTCAGCTAAGCAGCGCCATGTGTGATGCCAAGGATGCTGCGGCTGCCGTGGCAAGCCTGCAGCAGCAGTGCACGGTTCACCTGCAGTCGCTGCAGTGCCGCGACGGCGAACTCACCGCAATGCGGAGCGTTCTGGACTCCAAGGAACAGCTGATCACGGCGCTCGAAGAAGAGGTTCGCAAGCAACGGAGTGCCGCAGAGGCGCAGCAGAAGCAACAGCAGCGCACATCGCAGCCCGGCGCCCCCTACGCTCGCACCAACTCCGCGCCCGCCGCAACTCACCACAACCGCAGCGGTGACGAGGCGAGCAGTGACCGCCTTATCGTGACTCACCACTACCGCCTGTTCGGCGGGCAGACCTTCGTGGACGGCAACAGCTTCTCGCCGAAATCCTTCAAGGACGCCTTCCTGCGCTCCGTCTCCACGCTGCTGCAAGTTCCATATGGCTACCTCACGAGTGTCGAGGTGCGCACCCACTCTGAGGCGGTCAGCGTGGAGTTCGACGTCCGCCACTCAGCGCGCATCAAAGAAGACGAGATCGACTTCTTCCTGCTCAGCCACGACTACCCGGAGCTGACTAGGTTTCTGGACAAGGCGAAGGCCGAGCTGGCGACTCGAAAGCCACTCGACCGCAACGCCGTGCGTGTGAAGGAGCTGGAGGCGGCACTGGCGGAGAGGGCGGACGAGGTGGACCACCTGCGCCGCACCATCCGCTCTCTCGAAGCCTCGCTCGACCGCCGCGACTCCGACCGCGCGGTGCTGGACACAGATGTGGACGCCGCACTGCGCGAGACCGAAATGACTGTGAAGGAGGTGTACGAGGCGCTGCAGGCGACGCAGCAGGAGGCGCAGGGGTTGCAGAAGGCGCTCACCACGCAGTCCGCGCAGCTGCGCCTGTCGGAGCGGGCGAAGGCGGCCGCGACGGCCGCAGCGGAGAAGCTCAAGACGGAGCTGGCGACCCTTCAGGAACAGCTCGCCACAGCGCAAGCATCCGTCGAGCAGGCGCGGGAAGAAGCAGCGCAGAAGGCACTGCAGCGCCACACGGATGAGAAGGCGGAGCTGCTGATGAGTACTTTCCGCCTCGACGTGGCGCTGCCCACTGCCTTGGCACAGCGCACTGCGAATCGCTTGCTGGAAGAAGCGCAGCAGGCTCGCGTGCTGCAAGCGCTACTTCTCTGCCATGCCGCACGGACTGCCGGGGCCGTGCCGGTGGCGGTCAAGAAGTGCTCGTTAGGCGACGGCGCGACGACGATGGCGGCCGCCGTGGCGCTGGCCTTCTACGCGAGCAAAAAGAACGCCGAAGCTGTCGAGGCGGAGATCGCCAAAAAGCTTAGCGAAGACTCCGGCAGCGCGGTTCTCGAATATTTGCGAATGTGCAGCGATTCATGCAAGCGGGAGGCCGCGATCTTGGCGGACGCGCAGCGAGCCGTCAGCGAGGCAGAGCAGCGCGCTGCAGCCGCCATCGCCGCCATGCAAGGCGAGACGCAGCAGGCGCAGAACACGCAGCGTGCTGTAACGGCAAGGCAGCTGCAGGAGATTCACGCGCGATTGAGCAGCGTGCTGCCGGGCGGCTCTGCGGAAGCAAAAAGCGTCTTAGAACGCATTGAGCAGCTCGTGTCGCGCCTGACCGAGGCTGAGTCGACGGCGCGCTGCCTCGAGGAGGAGAGCCGCCGTGCAACACAGCGCTTGGTGGAGGCGCAGCAGGAGCGCGAACAGTTGCAGCAGACGCTGAGTGACCTGACGGCACGCTGCACTGAGATGCAAGTCGCCAAGGAGCAGCTCGCCGTACGTGCGGCCAGAGCAGAAAGCCAGCTTCGCAATCAGCAGCTGAGCGCAGGGGAGTCGGAAGGCGTTCTAGTCAAAAAGGTGAAGCTCCTCGAGGAGGCCCTGCGCGCAAAGACAGCAGCCGCAGACTTCGAGAAAGATCGCATGTTGGAGGAGCACAGGGCGGCGGCGACACTGGCGGAGGGTCAGCTGGCGGAGGTTGAGGAGGCGCTGGCCATCAAGGAGGCGGCACTAGCGCAGCTGCAGTCGAAGACCGCGTCTCCTGGCTCCGGTGCCGCAGCCAGTGCGTCCACCGAGGAGGCCGCGCTGCGTGAGGCGCTGCGGCTCGCAAAGCAAGAGCGCGCAGCTCTGGCGCGCCAGGTGAGGGAGATGGACACGGACATGAACGACTTGTCGAACATCCAAGCCTCCATGCAGCGCGAGCTTGAAGTGGCGCAGCAGGAGCTGCGAGCCAAGAAACACGACTTCGATCTTCTGGTGAAGCAGCTGATCCGGATGGAGGAAAGGGAGAAGAAGTGGGCCTCCGAACATTCCGCCTCACCGAAGAAACAAGACGAAGACGCCGAGCTTGACGACGTGGCCCGGGAGTCCCTCGTCGTCTTGACAAACAGCAACGCGACCCTCCAGCAGTGCCTGCACCGCCTGCACTCCGCCCTCACCTCCATGGGAATGGAGGTGAGCCTCGCGTCGAGCAACGCCGCTGATAGCGCGGGTACCGTGGCGGGGGCGGCACACGGACGTGGCGGCGAAAGGGACAGCGGCAGAGTCGGTGATGAGATCACTGGAGTGCGACGCAGCGGGCATCGCAAGAGCGCCCTCGGAGCCACAGTCTCACGCGCCGCCATCGATCACCAGAAGTTGTCGGCGCAAGTAGCAGACTTGCTGCTGCCGGTGCTAGAGGTGCTGAAGATCTCCGCGTCGTCGAGGACCGCGAGCGGCGGCTGTCGCCCTCGCGGGGCCGCCGCTGCAGCGGCGACGGCGCCAGCTGACGCAGCAACGACGCACTTGGCAGTAGCCACGCAGAGGCGAATTGTGAAGCATTCACCGAGCAGTGCACCGTTATTTCGCACGGCGTCCACCCCGGCGGCGATCGGAGCTGAAAACATTGGCCATCCCTTCAATGGTAGCTTCACCATTGTGCGGGACGCCGCCATCGCCTCGAACGGCAACACACCGAAGCGAGGCGCGGCAAGCGATGCGGCAGTGAGCGCGGCGGTCACCGGATCAGGTGGAAAGGCGTCCATGGTAGACGAGGCGCCGCGCCTGGACTTCCACCGACAGGCGAGCCTGCGCACCTACATCCGTAGCAACACGGCCACCTCAGCGCCCATGAACGCCGGTGGTACTGCATTGCCGCCAGCTTCTGCAGCTGCCGCTGCCGCTGCTACGACCGACAGCTCTGCATCGTCCGGCGCTAGCGTCAACAGCAGCGGAGCCGCCACTCGAGTCAGCGGAGATGAGCGAAAAGAGGAGAAGGGCAAGGAACGCCTGCCACGCGGTGCGAGCGGCGGCGGGGGAGCAGCAGCTGCGGGTGGCGCCTCCGACAACGCATCGCTGGCGAGCGCGCAGGTCAGTACGCGCCGCAATGCGGCACCGACGGCCATCGCTAAGGCGAACCTGCTGCGCCGCATGAACACTACTGCCACTACCACTACCAGCGGTGGGCGGGGTAGTGGCTCAGCTATGGGGACCAGCCTTGGGCGCACAGCATGTGGCTATCGCCGTGTGCCGACGGTGACAGACTCGAGTGGATCCTCCGCGTCTCTGACGAGGCGAGCCCGTCCCACGCACATGTGACACGAATGCGCAGCGTGTTCAAAGTCGTTTTGAAGCAGAGAGCGAAACGCCGTGGTTAGATTCTGTGAGCATCCTCTACCTCTCTCTCTCCAGCCCCCCCCCCACCCTACTCTTCACCACCACCATCGTCTCAACCCTCAGGGGATCTTGCATGTGGGTAAGATTGTGTGTGTCTGCCTCTCTGTCTGTGCTCAGCCTGTGCCGACTCGCCGGTCTCCCCTGCTCTCTTCTTTTGTCGTCTGACGTGGATACTTTCTTCGTAGATCTCGCATCGACGTCCTCGCCGCCCTCCCTTCCTTTTCCTTCTGCATGTGTGTGTGTGTGTGTGTGTTGCCGCGTGCAACGGCCTGGGGAGACAAGGCGGTGTAGAGAGCGGAGAAAAGGGCAAGAGGGGGAGAGGCTGGCCGCGCACGCGGCCGCGGCGACGCGTTGCCTTTTTCTTAACCTTGTGTGCATGTCCCCCACTCTCTTTGTACTCGTGCGCTCGTCTTCGTGTGCTCCCATGAAAATGGAAACCGAAGCACCGCTCATGCAAACAGCACCGACACACGCACGCGGCGTCGCCGCCTGCGTGTTTCGAGGTGAAGAGGGGTGTCTTGCGTGTTGCAGACGTTCCTGCGACAGCGAACCCTTCAGATCCTCATCAGCGTGGTTCGGTGCAGCTGTCACCCTTACAGGAAAGGATCGGCACCCTCCACTATGAGTGTGCCGCCGCTCCCCCCACCCGCCCACCCTCATCTCTATCTCCGTCCTTCTCGTTCCGCCTCCACACACACACACGCGCGCCTGTCACGAAACTGGGCCACCTCAACGCTCCCATCGGCATGAGGTGTCTTTATCTGTGCCGCCCATCTACTTTCTCTTTGCCGCTGCTGCTTCTTGATTTTCCGCCTCTCTTCCTCCCCCCCCCCTACCCACTCAACTGCCTCATCGTCAGAATACGCGTACCCTCCTTCTCCCCTCCGATCCCACTTCTTGTACAAACGAGGCGCACGCAAACAGCCACGTATACATCGTATAGACCGCCATCACCACAGCACCACAGAAGTCGCCGCTTTCCCACGCCGCATTATCTTCCTTCTACTTTTTTCGACTCCGTATACAACCTTCACCACCACCACCAACCTTTTTACTGGCGTGCGAGCAAGTACGCACGCCTACCTCCATAGACATAATCGGTCATCTCCGCTCACCCGCCCGTTCTCTTCCTCTGTGTGTGTGCGTGTGTGGCTCCCACCATCTGTTCATCTGCCCACAGCCCCGATCAGCCTCTCAGCCACCCTTGGTTATTCGCCCCTCCCCCGTTACCGTCGCACACGCGTGCATCCACCCATACATACGCGAGCCCACCCCTCCCCTTCTTTTCCTTGTCCACACGTCGCCATCACTCGATACAAGGTTACACGCACGCACACGAAACTGTTGCGATGATGTTCCGCGGTCGTATAGAGCTCATTATCGGCCCGATGTTCGCCGGCAAGACAACGGAGCTAATGCGCCGCGTCAAACGCGAGATCCACGCCCGTCGCAGCTGCTTCGTTATCAAGTACTCCAAGGACACCCGCTACGATGAGCACAACGTTGCCTCACACGACCAGCTGATGCTGCGGGCGCAGGCGGCCGTCTCGCAGCTGACGGAGGTGCGGGACACGTGGAAGCGGTTCGACGTGCTGGCGATTGACGAGGGTCAGTTCTTTTCTGACCTGGTGAATTTTTGCAACACCGCCGCCGACGCGGGCAAGGTAGTCATGGTGTCGGCCCTCGACGGCGATTACCGGCGTAAGCCGTTTGGGCAGATCTGCGAGCTCGTCCCGTACTGCGAGGCGGTGGATAAGCTGACGGCGGTGTGCATGATGTGCCACGAGCAGCCGGCCTGCTTTACTCGGCGCACCGTGAACGTGGAGCAGCAGGAGCTCATTGGTGGCGCAGACATGTACATTGCGACCTGCCGCGAGTGCTACTCGAAGCAGCAGCTGCCCTCGATCGAGGAAATGCGGACGCAGCAGATGGCAATCAAGGAGGTGGAGAAGCGCTACCTCGGCATGTCAGACAAGAGGGCAACCGCCGGTCCCCAGACACCCGAGAAACCGGCTGGTGGCTGGGGCACTAAGACCGGGGTCGCAACGCTCCCCACGATGGCAACCGAGGGAGCGGCCTCGTCTGGGGCGTCGGCCGGTATGAAGTCGGGCCGAGACCTATGCGAGGTGCAGACCTTCACCACCGAGGCGCCCAAGTACCAGCGTGTGGAACCCGCGTGCACGGCCTCGGCTGCATCCTCAGAGTGACCTAGAGACGCAAGCCTCTTGCGCGAAAAGCATCGAAATTGAAAACTGGCCCACTCGGTGATGAGGGGCCGCACCCGTCTGGGGTGTCACTGAGAAGGAAAGCGAAACTACTGGTCGAGCGGCCGCTGCTTCTGCCTGAACCCTCCTCCCTTGTCCACGTCATGTCAGACGACAACTCTGCAGCTGCGACGAGACGTGGACACGCCGAGATGCGTAGCCGAGGAAGGGGGAGGAAGAGTGGGATGCGAAAGTAGAACCCAGGGAGAGCGACAAGGGGTTGCGGCAGCGTCGAGCCAATGGACAGGGCTAGGCTGCACTTTTTCTGCCACCCTCGTCGTCGTTTTGTTCGTCGTTGTGGTTTTTACCGCCGTCCTCGTACGATAGTGCTGTTGAGAAGTACAGGAGAGTAGCGAGATACACCTCGTTGAGGAAAGGGCGAGGAGGAGGGGCGCACGTGACTGGAATGTGGGTCTTTGTCTGTGCACTGCCCCCTCTCCTGTGCGGAAGGTTCAATCTTGTTGAGACAACTGCCTCGTTTCCATCGGCGATCTCTGCACTGTGCTTTTCTTTGCGTGGGTGTGATGGTTTTTTTTTTTTTGGAACCAACAGAAAAGGTCGCCTCCTGTTGCCGCGCTGCCGACACGGAACCCTCCCTTCATGTCTCGTTCTCCCTCACGCACATGCACGCACATGCACGCGCGCGCACCCGGGAAACACTCTCCTCCGCTTCGGCTCTGTCACAGAGACGGTGCGCTTGCTCTGTTCGCTATCGGTCCTCTCGCGCGCACGACAACCTAACAGGCGGGCGAGCGATCGAATGGGAGATGTGGATGGCGTGCGACAACAGGGGGGGAAGGGGAAGGTAGGGAGCGATCTGTGGCTGCAGCAGCAGCAGATGTGGCAGCGGCTTCTCTTGTGTCTCGGTCTCTTGCAGTGCGATGACGCCGCGCTGCGCACCTCGAAAAGAAGAGGAGGGCTGCAAGGCGACGCCTGCGCACGCGTCTGTACGTTGGTGTTCGCGCATGCCTCATCTCTTCGCTCACGGGCAAATGATGTGCTGGCGCAGTCTGTGCGAAGGAGGAGGACGTCGTTCTCGGCACCTCGCGTTGCTCAATCCACTCTCTGACGTCAAGGGCAGCTGCAGAGCGTCGGCACCACAGCGCAAGTAAAAGGCAATGAAGACACCGCGGGACGAGAAAGGCGGTAGCTCCCTCGTATGTGATGCCTTGATCACGGGCGTCTCTATGTTTAGAAAGCCGTATATGGGCCAGGGAAGGCAAACCATTTTGGTTTCTTGCGAATGGCCCACCGCTGTGGGCATGCGTGTCGTAGGGGGAGAGGGGGGGAGGGCAGGGCTCCGGGCGCTGAGCGCTGAGCGCTGGTGCCTCTTCGTCCCTCTCTCACTCTCTATCTCTTCACGCTAGTGCAGTGCAAGCCTCGAGTGGGCGTTTGCGCACATGCGAGATGAGGCGCTCATAAAGCTCATAAATGGTGAGGATGAGTGTTCCCCCACGTTAGCTCAGAGACCACGGCTGCAGTCTGCGTATCGCCGTACGCCAGCATCTTCAGACGCAACCAGCGCCCTCCATCTCTCCCTGTGACCCTGTGGTCACCCCCTCCCTCCCCCCGCCGTCGATTCTTTTTTTACCTCCGCTGCTCCCCGCCACCCACCACCGAACAACAAAGAATGCGGGCTCGTCTTCGCCTGTGTGTCGCGAGACAACTGTGAGTCGCCGCGACAACCCCTCAGCCACCTCGACCCCTGGCTTTCCTCTGC
Organism: Leishmania donovani; assembly: GCF_000227135.1. NCBI lineage: Eukaryota > Euglenozoa > Kinetoplastea > Trypanosomatida > Trypanosomatidae > Leishmania > Leishmania donovani. The sequence goes on along the minus strand of NC_018248.1, from coordinate 494,473 downwards.
ATGTCGCTCATCGGCGGTGCCAGCCACGCGCGGCTCACCGCCGTGCGTCCTCTGCTAGTGAACGTCTGCCGCGCACCTTCAGGGGTGTCGGCCTGTGTCACCTTTTGCATCTTCGCACCTCATCATTGGCAGCATCGCGCGTTTCGGTCGGTACCCACGACCGCATGTCTGCTGGAAACCAAAAAAAAGCGTGTGTCGAGGGCGACGAAGCAGAAACCTACCAAGGCTACTTCGGCAGCCCTGCCGTTCTACAAGTCCCACTCGGTGCGGCCCGTCGCCGCCACCACCTCAAAAGAAGGAGGCGCGGCACCACCGGCAGCTGCGTCCTCCTCCACAACAGCTTCGACAGCCTCGTCGTTACCGGACGCCAACATAGCCGCCCTAGCGCCAGTGCCAGCACCGTCTCCACCTGCTGCTGCTCACGACGCAGAACGGCCGCGCCGTTCCTACGCCCCGACGAGTGCGGCCATCAGCGAACAGCTTGCCTCCCTACGGCGCGAGCTGCTTGAAACGCGACTGCAGCTGGCCAAGGCAGAGGAGACCTACTCGGGGCTCTACGAGGGCGTGCTCGCACGACTTGCCGAGACAGACCGAGCGGCCCACCTCACCGCGTCAAGTCTCCGCTACACAGGCATGGCGCTGCGAGCCGCGCACGACAACCTAGAGGTGGAGCTACGGCGTCTTCTCACGATAGGTCTGACGGCGGAGGAGGTGGACGCAGCAGCCATCGAGGCGGGTGCGCGACAATACGTGCGGCAGAACATCGGCTACCACACCGAGCACGTTGCGGCGGAGCCGCCGGCCGTTCCGGATATGGCAAGGGTGATGGAGAAGAACGAGCACAGAGCGGCGATGAGTAATTTCGGAAAGCTACCGCAGTGAGCACGGACAGCAGCGATCCGGCGGCGGCCCGAGAGCTCACTGGGGTCTTCCTCTTTTCGTCGTCGTCCTCATACCGGAAGTCCCGGCGGAGGTGGTGGCAAGCACTGCTGCGTCGCGGAGCGCTCGCATTTCTTTCGCTTTCTCTGGTATTTCGCCGTTGAGTGAGGGTATGCATGTGTGTGTGTGCGCGCATGCAGGTGTGGTGGACATGTACGCGGAAGTCCAGCACAGAAAGGGAAGCACGTTTAAAAAAAAAGAACGATGCTTGCAACCGTGTGAATAGCTTGAGGGAGGAGGAGAGCGCTGTGGGTGCAGGCTCCCTCCCCCCTCCCTCGCCTCTTCGCCCTTTCTCTTTCGGTTCGTTGTCCGTGTCTCTCTGGGTTGATGATGGCACGTGCACACACACACACACGCACACACAAGCGCGCGGTGGCCTGATTCGCGTCTTTGTGCCGAAGCATGCGTGTAAACGCTCGAGCAAGCACAGGAAGAAACAAGAAGACGAGGGAGGTCCAAGAGGTGGTGAACGGCGGTCACTCGGTGAGACACACCGAAGCCATTCAGAGAGCTTAAAAAAAAACACACAGAAAGCAGCGGACGGCTTCCTCCGGCACGGTTTGGCTCACGCTCGAGTATGCGCAGGCAGGCATCACCTTCGGCTGTCCCTCTCCCCACGCCCCATGATGAGCGCCGTATCAAAGGGCAAAAACAAGGCGAAACGCCAAGTGCATCGAACAAGAGAGGGGCATGATTGCGGTTGAGGCTCTGGTTGTTTACTTGTGTTTCGGAGACGCCCACGCCCATGCACACGCACACTGCTGTTGGAGGAGGGCGGTACCTCCCCAACGCCCTCGGGAGTGGTGGAGAACCCTTTGAAGGCGCGTGTCTGCATATTCGTGTGCGGCAATACCCGCCACGAACGTGGCTCTGCACACACGCCGCACCTGGGTATGCTTGTGTATGTGTGTGTGTGTGTACAAGGGCGTTCCACTCCTTTGTCGACCCCACAGCACCTTCCTCCTCGTCCCTGGCCCGCCTCTCTTCGCGTTCCTGTCCTCCTTCGCCAGGGACGGAGTGCAACGCAGCTAGCGCTCGCCTATCCCATCGCCACCCCCACACGCATAGACAACGATATTAGATACACGACCATAGACTACCTGCCGTCGTTCAGGTCCCTCTTCCCTGTGCCTTCTGCGCCCCCACACACACGCACACACACGTGCGCGCCCCCCCCCTCTTCATCAGTGCCGGCGCAGCATCAGCTCTGGTTCACAGTCAAACCTCGCGTCTTTCCGTTCTGTTCCTCTTCGCGGCTCACCCCTGCCTCAGCAAGAGCACCACCCTCAGCCCCACCCCCACCCCTCTGCCACCATGGCGGCTGTTGCGATGCGCGCGCCAAAGCCGAAGATGACGATGAGCGCCGTCCAGGGCAGGATCTCCGTCTTTGCCGAGGATGGCGAGCGGATTGGTCAGTGGGGCGGCACCGAGTGCTTCCTCTCTCGCCAAAGCGGTCTCGGGCCCTGCCTCGTCGTTCGCTCCAGCCGGCACAAGAAGCACGAGGGCACCTTCTTCCAGCTAGTGCGGTTGCAGCGGGTCGTGTCGACGGGCGTGGCACAAGGACGACTGACGGTGATGGTGCCGCATGAGAAGCGGCAGTGCAGCGTGTTCATCGACACGACCGAGGACTTGGATGAGCTGCGCATGATGGCCGGAGTGCTGCAGGACAAGGCGCGGTGGAAGGACATGGAGCGCAACGTGGCGAGCAGAAGCCGCAAGGATCTGCAGCGTGGCGGAAAAGGGGGCGGTGGTGATCGAGGCAGCCGCGGGTTGCGGGACCCCGGTCTTGCGCAGCTGTCGGGCAGCTGCGTGGACAACGATGATGACTACGACACTTCCGGCGAGGAGACGAGCAAGTCTCATCACGACAACGGCACCGCCGCCGTCAGCGCAGCACAGGAGGACCCATTCGCTGCGCACTCAATGGTGGAATCGCCTACGCCCATGACGTCGTCGCAGTCTTCCGTGCCACAGAGGAGCACGATGGTAGCTGGCGGCAGCAGCAGCCGTAGCAGCGGCCCTACCACGTCACTGACGGCGGCCCAGCAGCAGCGGTTGAACTGGACGAGTGAGCAGCAACGCGCGGTCCAGCTTGTGCGCGCCGGCCACAACGTCTTTGTGAGCGGTGCTGCTGGGACGGGCAAGACGGAATGGCTGCTGCACGTCTTGCAGCACGTCCTACCTCGCACGCGGCAGCACCGTGGTGCGAAGGGTAAGGCCGATCTGGGGGCTGAAGACGAGGAGCAGGAACACGCGGTGGAGACTGGGCGAGTTGCAGTGACTGCCGCCACCGGCATCGCCGCTCGACTCATCGGCGGCAAAACGGTGCACGCCTTCTCTGGCATCGGCCGCGGCGAGGGCGACCCAGACGCGATCCTGCAGCGCGTGCAGAGCAAGCCAGACGTCGTGCGGGCGTGGCAGCGGTGCGAGGTGCTCGTCATTGACGAGATCAGCATGCTCTCCTCGCACACATTCGCCCTGCTCGACCGCGTCGCACGCGTGCTGCGAGCTCCGCTGGCGCCCCCCGCCTCCTCCTCGCAGCGGCGACAGAGAACGAGCAACGCGGCACTGCCATTTGGTGGTATTCAGCTGCTGGTGGTTGGCGACTTTCTGCAACTGCCGCCGGTGTCGCGTGGCGCTGGCGAGGAGGTGCAGCCCGCCTTCATGGCTGCTGTGTGGCGTGCCTGTGCTTTTCAGCAACTTGTCTTCACGAAGGACTACCGTCATGCCGAGGACCCACGCTTCGCCGAGTGCTGCGCGGCGGTGCGGCGAGGCGAATGCACGCTGCTGGTGCGGCAGGTGCTCGAGGCGTGTTTGGGACGCAAACTGGAGGAACGCTTCGGCGTCGAGGCCACCACTTTGCTCGCGCGCCGCAACGACGTGGACCGCTACAACGCACAGCGGCTGCAGCAACTGGAGTCGATGCAGTTCCAGCGCTACGCCTCCGAGGACTATGCCGCCGTCCCTGGCACCGACATCGATGCCGAGGTTTCGCTGCCCTCTGTGCTAACCTTGAAGGTGGGTGCGCAGGTGGTGCTTCTCGCATCCCTGCCGAACGAGCCGAGCCTGGCCAACGGCGACCTTGGTCTCGTTGGGGGCTTCGTCGCACAGGCGCATGGTCCCGCGTTGCCGCTCGTCCGTTTCTCCACCGGCGTAGAAGCTGTCGTGCCCGCCATCACGATGGAGGTGCATGGGCGAGACGGCCGCCTCAGCCTATCCAGGCGTCAAGTGCCGCTGCAGCTGGCCTGGGCGCTGACGGTGCACCGAGTTCAGGGCATGACGCTGCCCATGGTCCGCCTGGCACTGGACAAGTCATTCTTCGAGGTGGGGCAGGCGTACGTGGCGCTGTCGCGAGTGCGCAAAGCAGAGGACCTGAGCTTGACAGCGCTGGACCTGGACGTCGTCGCCGCGTGCGTGTCGGCGGAGGCGCGAGACTTCTACGGTCTGGGCACGGTCACGTCGGCGCCGTCCTCGCAGCCTGTCACAACCAGGACTGGCAGCTCCCCTCCTCTCGAGTCGGCGCTGTCGCGGGAAAGAGATACCGCGTGCGCGAAGGGGTCACTACTCACCGACGGCGTCTTTGGCAGCGGTGTGCCTTTTAGCCTGGCGGATATCGAGGGTGGTGGCAGCCGTGTTACTGCCACCCGGAAGCGGGCCAAAACGGAGGAGGGGTAGTCTCTCCTCACGTCAAGCGCGTGGCACACGTGGCTGTGAGTGGGGAGAGGGGGAGGGGGTTCGGAGAGAGGTGCACGCACGCGCGTATGCCATCGCCCCGCAGCGGCGGCTCGGCAATGTGGCGGAGCAAGAGTGAATGCCTAGCCATATACGCATATGCAGATGCTAGCATAGAAAGAGAGACGTGCAGGCTGCCCATGTTATGGATACGAGCCCTTTCCAAGCCGTAGCAGAGAGAGGGAAGGCACAGCGGGTCTCCTCAAGCGCATGCACACGCGTGCGGCCGTACTCGAGCCCATGCGCAGACGCCGACAAAGGAAGAAAGCATCCGCCAAAAGAAAAAACACGAGAACACATGAGAGAGGAATGTGCCCCCCCCCCTCCCTTCTCTCTCTCTCTCTCGCTCTGTGATGGGTTGTGCGCGCATGCTGTCGGATGACGCGGCTGCACACGTTGCTGGAGAGGAGAGGGGTGAGGAGCCGGAGACACGACACAAAGCTGCCCACGCCCGCATCATGTGAACTGCGACGGGTCACGTAGCGGAGTACGCATCTGTATCGCCCCCGTATAGTGACTGGTATGTATGTATGTCATTTCCTTCTCCGTACGCTCCGCTGCCACCCCCGCCCCGTGCACATCGACCCACCCCCACCACCACGCACACGCACGCACGTGATTTCCGCGTCGCGGCACATCATATTCACTGGACTCTGTAGCGCAGCGCTTTTTTGTGCACTTTCTTCTTCCGCCCTTTCTTTGACGCCCCCCCCTCCTCAACTCGAGGTGTGTGTGTGTGTGTGTGCGCGCGCGCTCGTCTACAAGTGCCTCTCGGCGTCCTCTGTTCCCCTGCCTCTGCCGCTCCGTCCTCGTGCTAGTGTCGTGTGCTGAGTCATGCCGCAGGACAAGCGCCTGATTGTCACCAAGGCGGTTCTGTATAAACTGCAGCGCATCTGTGCAAAGGACGGGAACGGTGGCAGCAGCAGCAGCGGTGGCGCGGACGAGGAAGGCATCTATCTCGAGTTCATCCTGCCCCCCGTCATCACCGCGCAGTGCCCGCGGCTGGTGTGTGAACACCGTTTCCACTTGCCGCATCGCGTGTACGCCGCCAATGGGCGGACCACGTGCCTGATCGTTCCCAAGGTCATCTCGCACGACTGCGGCAAGATCAACAAGCGGCACGGCTACTACGACGCGGTGGTGACGGCCGAAGCAATCTGCAAGCGCGGCGACGCCGAGGCAACAAAGAGGGCACTCCGCGTCGCGGCCACGTTCAGCCATTTTGTGGTGGATGCCCGCATACAGTCGAAGCTGCCGCACGCCATCACGGACGCGGTGAAGGCTAGTTTGCCGTCATCGGCTGCGGCTGCCAATGCGGCGCCGAGCTCGGCAGTGCGCTGCCCACGCAAGATGATCACGCCGCTAGACGGCCTCGGCGAGCGCGAGACGCTTGGCTTCCGTCTCTCACAAGGCACCACCGCAGGGCTGGTGGAGTTGCATAAGCAGGGTCAGCTGCTCTTCCGCGTCGGCCATGGCGTCATGACGGCCGGTGCAGTGTGCGAGAACGCGAAGACGTTCGTCGTCTCACTCAAGAAGGAGTTTCCGACGGTGTGGAGGTATATTCAGGAGTTCTCGCTGGTGTCCAACCGGACAGAGCGTATCCGCTTCATGGAGGTGCACATAGCCAAGTGAGAGGAGGCGACAAGGGCAGCTCCGTGGAGGACAGGGATCGGGGAGGATCCAGCTTTGGCGGGTACGCGGAGGGAAAGGGGTGGCGTAGAGTCGGATGCAGTTTTACTTGCGATGCGCTCTTGGACCTCCTTGCTGCCCACCCTACTCCCACCCACCTCAACCGCACATATCCATCTTGTGTCCCTCTCACGCCAAGGCAATCCCGGTGGGAGCGGGTCGATAAGGCGGACCCATTTCGCAGCGGACGCGCCGCATCGGTACACTGCGTGAGGGGGCAGGGGGCGAGATGTCGCGTTGATGAGGCTACTGAATTGGGAGGCAACACATGGCATGGTATCACCTCTGCTTTGTCCTACTCTCGGTCACTTCTCTTGTTCGCCACTAGGCTGACCCCTCCGCTGCCAGGAACAAGCAGGACGTTCTACGCAGCCTTTGGCCGCCCCCTCACCATCAGCCCTCACCCCTCGCCCGTATTTCTCGGTGTAGACGCCCAGGGAGTACGTCATGTCCGTTGCGTGTGTGTGTGTGTGTGTGTGTGCTTGTTCGTGAGCGTCCGTTGGATGATCGCTCTGTTGTTTTCTCGCGCGTCTTTTTTTATTTTCGGGTGGGTGAGTTCGGGAGTCGTAATGACGTCACTAACGAACGACCTAAGACTGCCGCTTTCCCTTCAGTGGCCTTCTGTGATGTCGCTGCACGGCTCTGCTTTCCTTCCGCCGCTCACCTCCCCTCACCCTTTTAGGTGGTGAAGTCGGTCGTCCTCCGTCGGGTTCGGAAACGATGCATGATGTTGCCTCAGCATGGGATGTGTCTCGGATCCACCACGTTGCTCTCTTTCCTCCTCCTCCTCCTCTCACGACATGGCTCGCTTACCGCTCTGTGACACTCTCGGCCCTCCACCCCTCTCTCCCTGACACACACACACACACGCACACGCACGCACACGCAGAGTAAGTGCTGTCGCCACGTGCACCGCAGCTCGTTGAGGCTTTCGCTTTGGTGCGCCGTGTTCTGTTTTCCCTCCCTCTCCCCCCTCCCCGCTCTCCCACCTCCTCGTCGATCTCTCTTGACGCCTCCTTCGGTGTCCTCTCCTGCTTTGCTTTACGTACGTGCTCTGTACAGCGCAGCGGCGGCGCTACAACGACGCAAGCACGCAAGAGGGTGCAGGCGCGTCCCCGTCGAAGCAAACGCCTCGCGAGACGCGGAAACCCCAACCACCTGAACCTGTATACACCTATGTGTACCCACGCAAGCATGGCGCTTGTGGCTGCTGTAGCGCTGGTGTTGGTGCTACCGGTCAGCAGGGCGCGCCCCGTGGGGATGAGATCGATGTCAGCGTACACGGAAGCGCAGCAGCTCCATACGCGCAAGTTTCTGGATGGGTTTCTGCAGTCGATGCCAAATCTCCACAGCATCTGGGCCGGTGACAACTTCTGCGCCTGGAAAGGAGTGACGTGTCTCCGCGACGGGGTGTCCATCAGCGCCACCAACTGGGCCCAGCTGGCTGTCTCCCCCGGCCGTCTGCCGGAGGTGTCGAGCGCCGACTTTGATGTGTCGCAGGTGTTTGTCACCTCCATCAGTGTGCGCGCAAACGGGCGGAACTTGTCAGGGACGCTGCCAGCCAGCTGGGGCTTGCTGCGAAATCTGCGCAAGGTGCGATTGGAGAGTAACAACCTCAGCGGCAGCCTCCCGCCTGAGTGGAGCGGCCTGCGCAGTTTGAGGGAGCTCTACCTAAGCAACAACAATCTCACCGGCACCCTTCCGGCGTCGTGGGGAGAGAGCATGAAGAGCCTCGCCATCTTGAACCTCAATCGCAACGCCCTGGCTGGTACGCTGCCGCCGGAGTGGGGACGCATGAGGTCGATGCAGACCTTGGTGTTGGAAAGCAACCGGCTCAGTGGCACACTGCCTGCGGATTGGCGATTTATGCGAGCTGCCTCGACGCTGATGATAGGCAGGAACGACCTCAGCGGCACCCTCCCACACGAATGGGCGGAGATGTCAATGATGGAGTGGATGGACCTGCACTCGAACCGCCTCACCGGCTGGTTGCCTGCGGCTTGGGCGACGATGACCTTCCTGAATACCCTGCTGCTTTTCGACAACAGCTTCACCGGTACTCTGCCTGCGGAATGGGCGCGCCTGGAATTCCTGGAGGAACTACGTATGCAGGACAACGTACTCGTCGGCACCCTGCCTGCGTCGTGGAGTGCCATGGAGTTCATGCAAGTGCTGGACATCTCCGAGAACACACTGAGCGGCACGCTACCGGTGTTGTGGAGCTCGATGCAGTCTCTCGACACGCTGAGCATCCGCGGCAACCAGCTAAGTGGCTCTCTCCCGATTGAGTGGAGGACACTGCCGAATATTATGTATCTCCACCTGGAGGGCAACGCTCTCTGCGGCTGCCTTCCGCTTAACTGGACAAGCCGTTACGTCGCCGTCACAGTCGACGAGGCGGTCATGAGTGTCAACTGTGCCATAGAGAACGCGTGTAACGACGTAAATATCGACTCTATCAGCGACAAGATCTCCAGCAGTTGCAGTTCCTCGACGGGCCCAAACGGGGCCGTCGACGGTAGCGATGCTACCTTCAGCTCGTGGGATGCGTCGGCGTCTTCCGCCTCTAATGACCCCTTGAGCCACAGCACCGGCGGCGCCTCCTCTTGATTGAATACATGCGACCTGCACCACTGCCAGCGACGCGGCCGCGGCGATCCGACGTTGTGCACGCAGTGCGATGACCGCTCTGCCCTCGCAGCTGGCTACACCCATCAATCGTCGAGCCCAAGGCTGCGCTTATGTTAAGAGAGCGTGCACACACACACGGGGTGGGGGAAAAGGTTTGGTAGTCGCACCGCTACACAAGCGCGGATGTGCCGGGAGTGGCGTCGTCGGCTAGTGCCAGCGTCCTTTTCGAAATATGGTACAGCCCGAACGACTTGTGTGCTCTTATTTATTATGATTAGGTCGTTTCCGTTTTTTTTTCTCTCTCTCCCCCCTCTCCGTGTTGCTTAGTGTAACAGCGGGTGGCAGAGAGGCGTTGCTCGCTCTTCACCACGGTGTGTGTGTGTGTATAAATTAGTGCGCAGGTGCCGCGTTCAACGCCTGCCGCTCCCCATGAGCTCTTCATTCCTCTCTCTCTTTCCCTCCCAATCTCCCCCCCCCTCCCTCTGCATCCGCTGTGTAAATGTATGCATTGGCCTATGTGCTTCAGAGAGCATGTGTACGTGCGTATCCCTCGTACTCTTCTGCATCCTCTCCAGCATTTCTGTTTGTTTTTTGCTCGGTCAGCTCGGAGAAGAATCTTCACCATGGCAAACGGCCTGCCACACATACACACATACACGCTCACCGGTCACCGCCCCCCCCACCCCACCCCACCCCAACCCCTTCGCCTTTTGTCTTTTCCCTGTATGTACAAATCTGGGTAGTCTCTCTCCCCCCCCCCTTTCTTTTGTTTTCGCCTCTCTATGCTTTTATCTGTGTGTCCACATCGTTGATCGTAGACTCCCTTGCTCGTGTTCGTTCTTTCTCTCCCTCTTCCCTGCGCTCCCTATCTTTTTGGTGTGGGTGTGTGTGTGTGTGGGTGTGGGTGTGGGTGGGTAGGTGTGTCCTCATCTGCTTTTCTTTGTTCCTCTTCGCTTACAGTTATGCTTTTTTATTTGCGCTCGACCCTCCCCCTCCTGCATTGTTCTCTCTCGTATGTGTTTTCGCTTCGTGCTTGCCATCTTGAACGCTTCTCCTCTTGTTTTTCTTTCACTTTCCTTCTGCACACACCGGCACACAGGCACGCACGCATACGCAGCCTCTTCTCTCCGTGCGTGTCACTGCACGGCAGAGGAGACGCTTTCATTCGGTTTCAGGTCCTCCCTCACCGTGTCTTTGCGTGCCCCTTCCCTTTCGTGTCTGTGCGTGCGTGCCTGTGTGCTGGTGTGTGGTTGTCCTCTTCGTCCCCATTCTCCTTTTAGCGGTGTCGCAGTTGTTGCCATTCCTCACGAATGAGTCCCCCGTTCCTCCGCGCCATTTCCTTGGGTCACACACACCCACACACATACCCCTCCCCCTGCTTATCATTTTTTTTTCGTATTGTTGCTCGCTTTCCTCGTCGGTGCTGGCTCGTTTGGTCAAACCCTTGCGTGTTTAGATCTTCCCAGCATCTATAACCCTCTTCTCCTCTCATTCTGTGTTCAGGCTACACGGCTTGGATAGACGCTTGCTCCCCCCCCCTCTCACCGACGCACCCACGTGCGTCTCTCCCATACGCTTGCCCTCTCTCTTTTTCGCTTCATATGCTAACTTTTTTTTCGTTGATTATTTTATTTTTTGTTGTTGTTGCCTTCCCGGCGATGTGTGCATTGCTGTGTGTGTGCGTGTGTGCATCGCCACAGCAGTGCCCTTCTCGTTCTCTATGAAGACTTCATCAGCCACGCGTCATCGATCTACATGTTTCCGAGATATGTGCATGCGTACGTCGTGCGGTTATGAGTGCTTCTGTGAATGCGCGTCTGGCATGAGGAACCCACGTGTACATATGTATATATATATATATAAAGCAAAGACCACACCTTCGCAAGAGAGGCGAGAGACACGTGAGCAATTTCGAGTGTGCATGACCGCCGTACCACGACGCCATGTGCATTATGCAGTCTTCGAGGAAGCCGAGAAAGGCGGAAGGCGGGGCAATGTCACCCTCCCACCTCCCTCCCCCCCTTCTCTGCTGCGCCGCGGACGTTACACCAAGCAACACACTCGGGTCGCTCAATCGACCCGGACTCAGGCCCTGCAAGTCGTACAATCCCTCTCACAAAAGCACACACGCATGCATCTGTGTTCATTCCCCCTTCCCCTTTTCTCTCCTCATCCATTCCCCTCTCCATGCTTTGTCGTCGCTGTACCCCGTGTGTGGTCTGCCCCCTGCGCAACGATACATCTCGACGGTGCACCCCGTGTCTCCTTGCCTGTTCCCCCCCCCACGTAATGGTCAACCAAAGAAAAAGGGGAGCCACACACGCAACAAATACTCACAAACACAAGCAGCGGTGTATCTGTGGTCCCCCTCCCCCCCCCGAGCCACCCTCCCTCAAACCTCCCAACCCGACCCGACCCACCCCACTCACTCCTTCGTTTCTTTCTTGTTACCATCACCCCCTCATTTCCTTTTGGTACTGTCCATCCGCGTGTAGGTGCGTGCATTTGTGTGTGTGTGTGTGGTCTTCAAGTCGACCATCTCACGAACTCGCACCAAACTTCACCGCTCTTCCCCTCCCTCTCTCTTGTCCCCATTTTCCCTCCTTCCCTTCTTCAAACACGCACGCGCGCGCGTGCAAGAACCGCATAAAAGAAGAAAGAAACGTCTGCAAGCAAAGGCCCTTCCCGATTTCTCTTTTTTTATTGTTTCTCTGTCCCGCTCGCACACACACTAACTATCGCTGTGCTTGTGCTCACCACGAGTTTGTGGGCGATCTGTAGCTGGTTAGCAACTGGTAGCATCACGACAAGCAGCAGGAGCAGCGGCAAACTTTCCCTCGTTCCCCTTTCTCTCTCGCGCTCTCCGCCACCTTCGTTTTTTTTTTTGCAAATCTTCGATACTATTCTGGGAGTTGTTTGCTTCTCTGTGTGTGTGTGTGTGTGTGTCTTCTTCCTACGCCAGTGATACTCGCGTGCGCGCTGTGCCTCGGTTCCACTCTGTCTTCTCTGTCGTCTGTACGTGCGCGTGCATGGTTCTTCCGTGTATGTATATACGTATATATACATATACATACCTGCATGTATTGATCGGGGGTAGCGCGTACGTGGGTACCCGCTCGTGTCTCGTTTTTTTGTTGTTTTTCCGCCATCGCTGGTATGGGGGAGGCGGACTTTGGTCATTGTCGCTTGCCTGTTGATTTTGATTGATTGTGATTGGTACCTTCTTTTTTCTCTTGCGTCGGATTGCTTTCTCTCTCTCGTCTACGTGTGCGTATGTGTGTGTGTGTGTGTGTGTGTTTGTGTATTTATCTACCCCGCGCATTCCAACACTTGAGAGCGGGGCATCACCGCCGCCCCACCCCCTGAAGCGGAGCGCATCACTATCACAGAATTTGAAGAAGCGCACACACACGCACCTTCCTCCCTCCTCCCTTCCCTCCTTCGGTGTCTCTTCCTTTGTTACGGAAAACGCGGCCAACAATAAAAAAACGTGGTTGCGCACGCCGCACAAGAAACAGCAAAGAGACGAGGGAGAGTGAGTAAGTGAGAGAGTGAGAGTGAGAGAGAGGGGGGCCACAAGTCCGTGAGTTCGAGCGGCGCTGCCACCGTGCATTGCATGTCGCGTGCTGCTTTCCTTTGCGTTGCTGCCTTGCGAAATAAGTCGTCTAGCAGGCCTCTGTGTCTGTCGGAGTGACGCCCCAAGGCACCTAAAACAAAGTAGAACGGAAAGAAGCAAGGAATCCAGCCCCACCCCCTCTCTTCTCCTCATCCCTCAGGCCAGTTGAGACATAGGCGTGCGATCGACCACCGCTCCCGCGTACTATCTCATTGTCCTCTCCATCTCTCCTATTGTGCAGCATTTCGGTGCCCCATCCTGTCTTCTCTCATTTTCCACCTTTTTTGTTTCTTACTTGTGTGTGTGTGTTGCTTTCTTCTTGCTTCCATCGCAAGAAAGCCGCGTACTTCCTCTTCACCCCCCCCTCCCCCTCCTCCTCTTCTCCCCTCTTGTTCTCACATTCTGCTGTTACCTTCTTCGGTTTGTGTGTTTTCATCACCATCACTTCCCTCCTCCTCCTACCCTCCTCTCCCACCTCACCCCTGCTTCTCCGTCACGTGTGCCTGCATATGTGAGCGCATCCTTTTTGAGTATTGCGTGTCGTCTTCCTATTTGGCCACCCGCCGCCTCGTTGTCACTTCTTTTCTTGTTTTTGCCTCCTTTTCTGTTTGAGCGCCGGTCATTCTCTCCCTTTTTTTTTCCTTGGCGTCCCGTCACCGGCCCTCCATTCGCCCTGCCGTGGTGTGTCGCGCATGTGTCTGCGTTGAGTCTTTGACTTCCTTTCGTTCCTGCGTTTTTCTAGTGAGCTTGTGTGATGCAGACACGTGCTCGCTCCGGTGGCACTCGCCCGCTTCCGACGGCCACGTCAGCTGCGTCAGAGACAGACTCCATCCGTACCGGGGGCTCCTCCGACTCCAACTCGCCCTCGCATGGGCTGCGCCGGTCGAACCTGCCGGCTCCGCTCGCGCCGGAGGCGCTTTCCAGCTCCCTCCCTGTTTCACAGCGGCTCGACGGCGCCTCGTCGTGCCCTGTGAACCGCGCCGGCAGACTTGCGCCGGACGCTCTGCGTATGCCGACCCTTTCGCCGGCCGCATCACCGTTGACCGTGCAGGGCCGCAGCCCGCCGCCTCACCAAAGGGAGGCGTATCAGCGCCGGGCCCATCCCGGAAGCGGCGACAAAGGTGGCGGTAAGATGTCGCTGCCACCCCCAAGCACCCCGACCCAGGCAGGCTCCGCCCCTGTGGACGAAAACGGTGATGGCAGCGGCCGTCGTGGACACCACAACGCTCGAAGCAGCATGAACAGCGGCAGCAGCAGCAGCAGTCGTCATGAGAGAAGCAGCAACGCCCTGGGCCTCCGCACCAATGAGCCGGCGCCATCTATGCCCTCCATGTCGAGCCGACTGCCGGCGATGATGCAGCCAAGCAAGCTGTCGACCTCCACAACAGCCAGCTCCAACGTGTCCACCACCAATCCACCGGCTCAGCAGCAGCCGGCCTCCACAGCGACCATGCCGACGGTGCCAACATCATCATCCCGACTGGCGTCGCAACCAGACGTATCCCTTCTCACGGTCACCTCGCCAGCGCGCAGGTGCTGCCTGGTGGCGGATAGCAGTGACCGCAGTGCTGAGACCACGCCCGTGTCAACAGTGCAGATACCCTTGCCACCTCGGTCTCTGCCGCAGGCGCCTGCACCAGCGCAGCGTCCGTCGTCCACGGTGAGTGCGACGTCCGCGAGCAACAGCGTCACTCGCGGCACGGCCCACCAGCGTGAAGCAGAGGCTCGCGCCACTGCTGGAGACGGCAGCACCAGCAAGGAAGCGTACCTGCGCGATAATCCGCGGGTGAGGGCGCTCGTGAACAATATGTACCAGCATGTCATGACGACACAGCCCGAGGAGCCACTTTGGTACCTCGCGCACCTCCGTGCCGGCACAGTGCCGCAGGTGCCATCCACACACCTCGCGCCGCCGGCCACGCAGCGAGGCGAAGCGAGGCGTACGCCAGGGCAGCAAGCCCGCACCGTGCCGCAGCCACGGCAGCTTTCTAGCAGAGCACACGGCAGCGCCCACCCACCATACTCACACACAGCGGAGGGGGCTAGCACCTCGAGCGCGTCGGTTTCGTCAGAGCTGCTTCGAGACAGTGGTAGCACGTGCGATAACGATGGCGGCCACACATGGGCAGGGCCGTTGCAGCCAACGCCCCAGCAGCCCGAGAGTGCCGCCTTTCACGGAGGTGACGTTGACCTCACCGACAGCTTTGACAGCGGCGCCGTCAGCAGCGGCGTTGCCAACCGGCCAGCCTCGCTGACAGCGCGTAGTGATGTAGCTGCTGCTGTCCGCCCTCTTCGCACTCCGCCATCAGCACCGACGACGTCGCTGCAATCGCGCGGTGGAAGCAGTGGCGTGAATGCTGGCGGTCGTGTAATGCCGCCGTCGATCGCCGGCACTGTAATGCACACAAATGCAAGCAGCAACGCCATCCTCAGCGGTAGCGCGTCGAGCAAGCACGGGTCCCCGCAACTCCTGCAGCGTTCCGGGCTCGTTACGAACAGCCTGGCGAACAGTGGCTTTCTCTCTGGTGTCGCCGTCGGCAGCGCTGGTCATCAGGCCGGAAGCAGCGGTGCGCTGCTGCAGCACGCCAGTGGTAGTGTCAGCGCCTTCCGCTCCAGCGGCATCGCGGCACCGCACTTGGTACCCTCTTTCGCTGGCAGCGTGTCGGGCATCGAGCGCGGCGAGGCCACCCCGAGCGACCTCAGCTCCCTGTTCAGCACGAACTCGGTGGATCTGCAGGAGTTCATTGCGGAGTTTCGCCTCGCCAAGGAAGAGCGCTACGGCGGCAGCGTCGACCATCCCGCCATCACGCTGGACGAGCTCGCCTGCATCATTGAGTGTAACAGCTTCCCTTGCGCCGACGCGGAGGTGCTGCTGGACTTGTTTGATGAGCTGCAGCCGTGCGCCCGGTACCTCGCGGGTGTGCAGAACCCCACTCGCTCCCCGCCAGCGGTGTCAGCCACTCTGAAGCGGAACAGCTCACCCCAGCTGCTGCACAGAGGCCTGGGCCCCAGAAGTATGAGCCCTGTCTCCCTCTTCAACGGAACTGTGGCTGCCACAGCGGCAGCGGAAAGCGCTGCCACCGGCAAAGTGCGCGGAGTTGGCGCCACTAACAGCTCTGCCGTTGCGGCAATGGGCAACAACGGCAACGCGACCGGGCCAGCGTGGCCTCCGGGGCGGGTGCAAGGTGCCGAGTCGTGTGTGGCCGCTGCACACCCACCCACCAGTGTCGCGGCGAAAGGCATGAGCCACAGCCACGAACGCTTTGCCGATGAGGCGCAGTGCAAGGGTTGTGTTACAATCAGTGGGCGCGCAGACTCCAAGGATGGCAAGGTCCTGGTGATCGGCAGTCGTATTGCAGACGGGGCCCCTTTTGAGTCGTCCAGCGAAGGTGGCAGCTATAACCCCTACAGCCGCTGCACCTCTGACGCCTTCACCGGTGCCTCAACTCTCCAGCGACAGCAGGGTGTGTCGCAGCACCCCTACTCGGACAGCGTGGACGGTGAGGAGGTGCCGACGGTCCCCTTTGACACCCTTCTTGCGCGCATGGCCTACAAGATCCAGGGTCGGTACCCGTCCGAGGCGATTCGCATCGCCTTCTGCGGTATGGTGGTGGATGAAGAGTCGGCAGCGGCTGCCTTGGAGAGCAGTGGGCGCAGTGCTGGACTTGGCGTCGACTGCGCAGCGCTTGTGGCCAACGGACGAGGTTTGCACGGCGTCGTCTCAACAGACTCCCTCACGCCATCAGAGACGACTGTGATGGGCAGCAGCAGTGCTGGAATGGCGACGACGGGCTACGGCACTCTGCCAAGTTGCACTGTCCCTCTCTCGCGCTGCATCACGGAAGGGCTGTTTGCGCGACTAGGCATGGTCGATGTGACGGCAGGCGAGGTGCAGCGTGGCCTCCGCAGTGTCGGGCTTCCAATAGGCCAGGACGAACAGCGTGTGTACGAGTGCCACCTGGAGGACTTCGCACGACTGGTCCGCGCCATCACGGCCGTCTCCGAGCGTGGGTGCAGCGCGAGCCCGGCGAACCCCAGTCTCACGAGTCTGCGCGAGAGCTATGTGCAGCGCGGCAGCAGCAACAACTTCGCAGTATGCAACAACAGCAGCGGCGGCACCGTTCCCGCCGCACCAGCTCCATGGAAGGAGTAGCAGTCATCGTCGTTGGATGCCGCAACAGCTGCCGACTGAGCCCGAACGCCGCCATATGCAGCGCGCTCCGTTAGCACGGACTTCACGGTTGGTGATCTCGCTTTTTTTTTCTGACGCACAGGGCTCGTTGAGACGCGTACAGGAGGAGCAGTGAGAGAAGAGGTAAGGAAGATCGAAGGGATGCGCCGCTTGTGTCTGTGTCTGTGTCTGTGTGTGTGCGTCTACTCTCTCAAGCTGTATGTTTTATTTTGTAAGTATATGCATGTGTACACGTATACGTGTACACATGCATATAAGCAGGTGTGTGTCTGGGTAAGCTTTGCTCAGCACGATGAAACGCGTACGGCCCCAGTTGGGGAGGGGGGGGGGACCGCACACGCGCAGGTGCATATAAAATATATATATATATACGCACACCTCTCATTTACGTACGAACGGCCATACAGTCTTCTCCGCTTTTTTTTCGTCCTTCTCCGCTGTATTTATGCTTCGTGCTGCCCCCACCCCACCCCTCCTCCACCTATTTTTTTCTGAGGGGGCGAAGGAGGTGGGGCGCAAACACAGAAACACAAAGCACAGCAGTGTTGTGTGCACACAGAATCAGTTCCAATAGCAAAAAATAAAAATAAAAATAAAAAAATAAAATTAAAAAGAAAATATGTATATATAAAGAAATCAGCGGTCTGCTCAGCCGTATCCCTCTTCCAACACCGCCACCCCCTCCCCAAAACAAAAAAAAAACACACACATGCACCTCTCTCCAGTCGCACTCCGACCCTCTTGCTCCTTCCTCTTATAGTTCTTTCTTGCCCTCCTCCACCATCCACACGTGTGTGTCACACCGCAGAGCGTTGTGTTTGCTTGATGTCCTCTTTACGCTGTCCCTGTTCGCTTGTGTGTTTGCTTTTTTCTGTGTGTGTGTGTGCATGTGTGTGGGTGTGGAGGGGAGGAGGCGCTCTCCTTACTTGCGTATGTGCGTGCGTTTTCCGTTGCTTTGTGCCTCTGCCTTCCCCTCCCCTCCCCCCCACCTCCCTCTATACTCCATTTGACCTCATATGCACACACGTATACATATATATATATATATGTATATATATATATATATCATGTCCATGGGCGCGGCCGCATTATCCAGTACACACGTACACACAAGTGATACGCTTCGATGTATGTATGTTTACATATGTCTATGGGTATGTACATACATATATATACACATATGCGCATATGTATATATGTACGTGTGTGTGGGGGGGAGGGGGGCGACCTCATTTTTCTCCCTTTATTTCTTTGTTTTCGTTTTTCTATGGAATGAGTAATGGTTACTTCCTCTCCTCTTTGTTGCCGTGGTCGGTCGACTCGTTTCACTCTTCACCTTTTCGCTTCGTTGCCACCTACCTGTTGTGCGTGTGCGTGTGCGTGCCCCTTTTGACTTGCCTCTCTCCCGCTCTCCCCTCTCCCAAAACCCTCCGTCGCTGTTCCCTCCACCTACATGCGCTTGAGGTGACGGCACGCGTACGTCTATGCTGATGTGAGCCTTGCGGGTGTGGCGGTGCGCGTGTACCAGTTGTAATGTATGCTCTCGAAATATGTATGTCGTGATTGGTTTGTGTTCGCGCACTTTTTTTCGCCCCAACCGTCCCTCTACCCCGTGTCTGCTCCTCCCTCTTGTCGTCCGTGTACTCCCTCCCCTGCGCGTACGCGTGTGTTTCTGTCTGCCTCTCTCGTGTCTCGCTTGTTGTGCGCAGAGTCACCGTTTGTCGGCGCTGCTGAGTGAGCTCACATACACCGGGCATGCCCACAGACAGATACGTGTTATTGTGCTGATCCCTCTCTCTCGATACGGACAGCTTGTAAGGCTGAGAGCCGACAACATCGAGAGAAATCAGCGTGAAGCGCAGTGCGCTTAGTGCTCCCATCTCTTTCTCTCCATGCATCTGACACCTTTTCGAGCGCAACAAAAAAATGCGAGCGGGATGTGCAGGTGGTGGTTGAACCGGCAGTAGCGCTGAAGACGTGCGAGGGGGGAAAGGCTAGGAAGAGGAAAAGGAGGGCGAAAGAGAGCAAGCAGCAGTCCTTACAGCTCCCCTGCAATCTTCTTCCCTCCTCATTGAGAGCCATCACTCCCCTCTCCCTTCATCACCATCACCACGACTACCACCCCTCCTCTTCCTCCCCCGACACTTACCGCGTGCTCTCCGTGTTCAAGTTATGGCCTTTCGTTTGTTTGTGTTTTCCGTGTTTTATTCGGGAGGGGGTTCCTCCTGCGCTCTCTTCTCCCTCCCTCATCCCCCATCCCCCATCCCTCGCTTGTGTCATGGTGCCTCTGTATTAGGTTGTTGTTATTGTTGTTGCTGTCCCTCATCTGCCGCCTTTGCTTTGTGTTCCTTCCCTCTTCGCTTTTGGTGTCGCCCATGGATTGCCTCTTTTGTTGTCGACGCATTCTATACCTATGTATATATGAGACTGGCTGTGCGTGAATGTGGGTATGTGTGTGTGCGTGTGTGTGTTTATGGCTGTGTGTATGGCGGCTGCCGTCTCTCTCTCCTCCTCCTCCCTAGTCTCTCCTCTCAGGGTTTTCGCTCCCTCTCTCTCTTCCTTCCCTCCTTCCTTCCCCTCGCCCCGCATTCTGATTGGCCAGCAGGAGTACAACTACGGCGTGTGTTTGCATATTTGATCCCTACTCCACCCCTTTCCCCCTCTCTTTATCTTTCCCTCTCAGAGTTGTGCTTCCGCTTCCGTTTTCTTTTTGTTTTGTATCATCACTCCCCATCGTCTGTTCTCCTTCTTGTGCGTATGTGTGCGTATGTGTCTGCTTGCTTGGCGCCCTGTAGTTTGCCGCCTGCACCCCACCCCCACCCCCCACCGCTCTTTGTCGAGGTAGAGAGAGAGAAGGGGGAATACAACGTATGAAAGAAAAAAAAAGGGCGCCGAGCTCTCCGCCACACGCGTGTGTGGAGGCTCGCTGCATCCTCCACTCCCCCACCCCCCCTCCCGTTCACGTCCGCACTCACACACGCAGACTGCAACGCGCATAAGCGGCATGTGCGTTTTCTGCGTGCGAGAAGAAAAAAAAAGAAAAATGATGCAGTTGGCCATTGCGTGCATCGCCTCTTGATGTGCATGAGTGTGCCCCCCTCCCCCCCCCAAACACACCACCACCACCACCACCACCACTCTCCCCTCCCTCGGCGTTCGTGTCTGTCGTTCTTGTCTCATCGCAGTTGTCGCCTGCTCGTCCTTTTCCTTTTCGGTTTTGTTTTATCGTCGCTCACGTGTTTTGCCCGCTTGTCTGTATGATTGCTTTGTGTGTATTTGTGTGTGTGTGTGTTCCTCACGTGCTTGCTTCTCCACCGCTCCGTTCTTTCCTCACCCCCTCCTCCCTTTGACGCTGTTTCTGCCGGTGGAGTGGGGAAGGGTGCTATACACCGCTGCGGTCATCGCTCGTTCTGCGTTGTGTCGTATTGGTTTTCTCGTGTCTTGTGGCCCCGTGTGTAGCAAGCAGGCAACAGCAGCGGTACAGGTCTGCGCGCTCGCTCGACCTCGGTCTCTTTGTCCTCATCTCCGTTGTATTTCTCCGCCTGTGAAAACTCTCGTTGTTGTGTACACTCTTTTCGCTTCGCCGACGACCACGAGGAACGCTGTTCCCATCTGGCAAGAGCCCCTCCAGACCGTTCTGGACGCCAAAACTGACGCGATTGGGCGCGGCTCTTGCGATGCTGCCCTGCGCACCGCCCTCTCTCGGGCATGCTTATCAAAGAGTCAGCCTCCAGGGATGGATGCAGTCCTGCTGCGCCCTCACTCCGCCCCACCCTGTCATGCCGACCTGCACCCGGCGCAAAAGCCCCTCCAGCGAATCGCCTCGCGACGACTGCGCGACCGTTCTGCGAGACAGGCTCCAGCCGCACCCGTACGGCCTCCATCTTCACCTCGCTCCGCTGTAGACCCCCCCCCTGGGGTTGCTCCCCAACAAGCCAGAGCCGCACCACCAAGGTACACCGAGACAGCCGCGGCATTTGTCAGCCCTACGCCGGCACGCTGGGCTCCCTACATCACCGCGCCTCGGAGGCCCAACCGCGGCCCGCACCACACTCGTCGCGTCATGGCCCTCCCACACCATCGCCCCCGCCCCCCCCTCTGTGTTCGCGCCGCCCACAAGAACAAGTCCAAGATGGCCAAGCGTGCATGCCCAGTCGCACAACCATCCCTCCTGGGCCCTCTTCACCTCATGATGGTAGTGGACCCCCCGAGCGTGCAGCGCAACCGGACGCCGGCACGGCAGCGCGCCATCTGTGTTCATCACACCACACTCCCCACATCCTCCGCGGGCAAGGATGTCACGCAGGCCACACTACGATTCGTCCTCTGCAAGGTGGCGCGCTGGGCACTGGAGCACGCCAGGCAGCTGGATGAGCATCCCCCAACACAAGGCGCACACGCGCCGGTGCGCGGCACCGCGACCAGCAGCAGCTCTCCGCTGCACGCAGTGACCTGGTTACGCACGTCTCACCCGAGCTGCGCGGGCTTCCCCCGTGGCGAGTGTAACGCTGCGAACAGTCCCCCTTGAGGACGGCGGACTGTGAGCTCTCTGTGTGCGCAGCCACACGCTTCTTCACGGGTTCCTTCCGCTCGGCACGCCCACTCCTGTCAGAGGCGTGCGGATTCACGAGAGGGTGGAGTAACCATGCTGCCGCAGTATCTTGGCAGCGTTCCTCCTGTCGGTGGCACACGCGGGCACGCCGTTCAGGCACGGCCCCCTTCATGACGTCGACAGAGATGGAAGGCGAGGACGGCGAGCCCACCAGGTAAGAACGCCGTCGTGGCGCAGGCCACAGGATGCAGAAAATGTGTGCGCTGTCAACCACAGCTGGCTTGGTGCATCACACCCACGCAAGACATGCAGAGGTGAGCAGAGCAGGGGCGAGAGACGGAAGAGACGCGAAGAGACCCACACGAATCGACCCCACAGTGCATGCGTGCGAAGAGCATGCAGCGTCTCCCAGATCGGACCGTGTGGGATGACGGGGTGCAGATGTCGGAAAGCCTGATGTGAGCACCGCGAATTGTGCCATCGAGCCAGTGAAAATTCCATGTGAGGAGTTTCCACACCTTATCATGGGATGCTGCGGCTTGAAGCGACTGAGGGCAAGGCATGGTCTATGCCGGCAGAGCACAGGGTCTCTGAAAGCTCTGGTCTGTGGCTGGCCGACTTCTTCCCTAAGCTCATCCGGCATGTGCCAGGACCACCTCTGTACTATCCGCACGCTAGACGCCACCACCCGCACCCTCGAGCAGAGGGCCCTAAAGGTTGCCCGACTTAGATCAAGGCATTCACTCCATCCGAGTGTGTCTGGCGCCAATCGCGTCGCATGTATGCGAAGGAGGGACAGGGAAAGACCAGTAGAGCCCGTCAGGCGCAGGGCGCTGATTCGACTGGCTGGACGGTTCGTCCTAGACGGCCACGAGGATGTAGCCGCGGCGCAGCAGGAGGGCCAGGTGGGCTGTGGTGTTGTGTACGTGTGTATACGTGTTGACTTATTCGTTTGTCGTAGAATGGGCACGTTGCAAGCCAAAAAGAAAGAAACGAATGCGGTGCTCATACATGCGCATCTATGTGTGTATGTGTGTGTGTCCCTCGATGCAGAGTCTCCGTAGCGTGAGTGCGCTGTGTCACCCACGTGTATAAAGCACAAGCACACACACACACACATACATACATACAGAGAGAGAGGGAGGGGAGGGGCCAACAACGTACTGGCCCGCTCTTTCCGTTACCACAGCGGAATCAAGCATCACGTTGAGCACAACAGCAACATGTGTGTGTGTGTGTGTGTGTGTGTGTCGCGGTTTTGTGACTTTGTTGTTCGCTCTGGTCGAGCAGAGTTCAGGTAACAAGGGCCGGTAAGGCTGCTGCAGACGCATGGGCGAGGGGTAAGGCAAAACAGAGAGGTTGAGAGAGAAAGAGTGAGCTGCACTACAGGAATGGATACCATCCTGGCCGATTCAATGCGCTCAGCAGGACGGGAAGGGGACGCTTTTTCCCCTTACTTTCCTCAGTAGTTAGCAGTCGCCCTCATCTCATTCTCCCTGCACGTAGCTCTGCGTCTGTGCTACTGCCGGTGACCCCACAACGCACAACGCCACCCCCACCAGCACCCTCCTCTCCTCTTTCCACTGTCTGTGTCTGCGCGTCAGAGGGAACACACAGCATACGGCGTGTAATATGACCTCTTGTCACACTCACCATCCTCCCTCCCTCCTTCCCCATACTCCCCTTCCTCTGTCACTCTCTCTCCCTCTCGTGGATGTGGCCAACGCGTCTCTACATGAACGAATCCCGCATGTATCCACATGTCCGCATGCATGCACGCCCGCGGATACGTCCCTTCCCTTTCGACATTGCTGTCCACTCATCGAAGTCCACTCCATAAAATGATACACTCTCGGCAAAGCCCCTCCCCCTCCCTTCGAGGCGCGTCTCCCCTTATGTGTGCGTGAGCGCCTTGTGCGTGCACGGGTGCGCGTGTACGCACAAGTGCATCCACCACATCTCTCTCTCTCTCTGCTCTTTTTTTTTCATCGGTAGTTTGTGTGTGGCTGTGTGTGTGGGTGTTGGTGCATGCCATCGCGCGCGCTGTGCGTGTACAGGTACGTGCGAGCAAGCATAAAGGGGTGGGACGTGGCCATGTTCATCGCGGCACAGCCGGTGGCCGGGCATCTCTCTTCCTTCCCCCAGTCAGCTCATACACGCACGGTTGGAAGCGCAGCCACGCAATGCAGATGCGCGTACGTGTTCAGGCTTTATACCCTTATCCCCTTCTCGCAACAGGAACAGGCAAAGAAGGCGCCCCTCGCGACGGCGATCCAAAGCAGGGGCGACATAACATGAGAGCAAGCAGCGGACAAGTGCACTCCGACGCGGGTGGAGTTTGACCCACCCCACCCCCCGCCCCACCACCTTTGTTCGCTCTCGCTGCCGCCACCGCCACCATCAGCACAGATGAGTGCTGCTAGCAGGGAGGCGATACTGGGGGAAGGGCGGGGGTGGGAGCAGTGGAGGAAAACGAAAGAAAAAAAAAGGGACAAAGAGTGGCAGCGGGGTACGGGAGAACCGGCACCGGCTCACGCCCAGAAGGTTCCGTCACGCTGTGCCTCGGTGTGCGATGTGGGCGTGGTAGATGCATTGCCTACTCGAGCCGCTTTTCTTCTTGTCTCCTCTCTTTGTGCGGTCACGTTGTTGCCCGCTAGCGTCGCCCCTCCCCTCCTCATCGTATTGTGCGCCCATGACAGGTCGCATGGAGGGGGTACGCGTTGCCCTGCGCTCTTCCATCATTGTCTGGCATCCACAGATGCACACACATTCGCTTACGCCCACACCCACACACACGCACATCCTCATCATAGAAAACGCTTTTAAAAGAAAAAGGAGCCGTAGCCGGCGTACGAAATGTGGCGCCAAGGCACCACGGCACTGCAGCCTCTGCAGCAGCAACAAAACTCGGTAGATAATGCAGCGGTGCCCGTGAAGTCGTCGTCGCAGCAGCAGCTGACAAGCATGCCATCAACGCTATCGGAGACACTCCATGAGTTTTACAGGGCGCACACACAGCTGGAACCGCACCAGCACCAGCAGCAGCAACAGCCGCCGAACGTGCTGGCAAACATCATGCTGGCCAAGGAGCGCCTCTCTGCCTCCGTGGCGCGGTCGCACAGCTGCGATCGCAGCGTGTCGGAGGCGCCTGTCGAAACTCACCGTGATGGCAAGAAGGGCCCACACAGCCGCCAAGGCCAAGCGGCGCGGCCGTACCCCGGCAAGATCCGCAGCACTGTTGCTTTCTCTAGTGAAGGCGAGCGGGAAAGCAGCGCTTCTCAGATGCGCTCCGCTTCGCCGCCGGACAGCATCGCCACGGCTGCGCCACCACTATGCCCAGAGGTCCCCGTAACGGCTACCTTAGACGTCGATCCCGCGCAGCCGTCGGCGCTGTTGCAAGATCGACGGCGTCGAAATGCAGAAGCACGGGTGGATTCACACGACCGCGCAGCAGCCGGGCGGCATCCGGACCCGGGTGTCGCATCCGTGGCTCTGCCGCCGTCTGGCACGCGAGCAGGTGCGAATGCTGTGCTCCATAAAAGACCCTCGCCGTCGCCAGAAGCTGCGGCGGACAACGAGCGTCATCCCACGTCGTCTGGCGAGCTGGCCGACGAGCTTCAGCGCACCCGGCAGAAGCTGGCGGAGATGCAACGCCTCTACAGTTTTGAGAAGCGGGCGCACCTGCAGCAGCGCACCCGGCAGCTGCGCGAAGAAGCGCAGAGGCGGCAATCGGACGACGACATCACGGAGCGGACGGCGCAGCTCTTGACCGACTACGAGTCACTCATTCAATTCCGCGACACCGCCAGCCGAGAGCGCCTGGAAGGCGTTCTGCAGCGCGTCACGGCCGAGTGGAAGCGAAGTGCCGAGAGTCTCGAGCAGACTCGCGCTGCGTGTGAGGATGCGCTCCTTTCCCGCCTGCGCGCGACGCTTGCAGAGCAGCAGGATGCACTGGCAAAGCGCCTCCAGCAGCACCTCTTGTCGGTGGCCAAGTCCACAGTGGAGACGGAGCGTGCGCAGCATGCGGCCATCGCGGCTGCCGTCCAGGAGCAAGTCGAGTCCTTCAAGGAGGAGTACCGCCGTGTACTCGAGCAAGACATGGCGGAGCGGCAGCGGCTGATGGATGAGCAAGCGGCACACCGAGAGGCGCAGTGGCGCAGCTTCTTGAAGGACGAGCACGCCCGCATGGTCGCAACCGGCGAGGTGGCTGCCCGTGAAGCGAGTCGTCGCCAGCTGGAGACGCTGCACATTGCGATGCGCGACATCACGGCGCTGCGGGAGCAGCTGCTCCACGAGCATACACGCCGGCAAGCACAGGTGGGTCAGGAGTACCTTGTGGCGTACGAAAGCCTGGCCAGCGAGTACGTTGCGTCTACGGAAGAGACGGCGGAGTACGTGCAGCGCCTGCAGCATGACTACGCAAGCATCATACACGCCTTGCACAAGGAGGTGAGCCGCGTGTCAGCAGAGAAGCAGGAGGCGGTGCGTCAGTCGGAGCAATGCACTTTGCAAGTGGCGGAAGCCGTCGCGCAGCAGCTGCACTTCGCCGAGGAATCAGTGGATTCGCGGTGGCAGGCTCGGTGGACGGCGGAGCAGGAGGCGCACCGCGCCGCCGTGCTGCGGCTGATGCGTCTGCACGAGGAGGCCCTAGAGAAGGTGCGCAGCACCAGTGCCGCCAAGGAGGCCAAGCTAAAGGAGGAGCATGAAAGAGAACACGCAGCATGGGAGGAGCATCTGACGCGCCAGCAGGAGCAACAGACTGCCGCCGTTGACGACGCGCTCCGGAGTGCCCAGGCGACGGTGCGGAGATTGGAAAGGGAAAAGGAGGGTCTCTCGGTGCAAGTTCAGCAGCTGAAGGATCAGCTGCGGCGCGAGGAGCTTGCGCACGAGGCAGCCGTGCAGGACGCGCGTCAGGCCGAAGAAGCACGCTACACCTCGCAACTGAACAGCCTCGAGGCGGCCTACGATGCGGTACTGCAACAGTACAAGGAGAAACTTAAGACGGTCTGCAATGGCAATGACGGTTCTGGTGCCGGCTTCACAACCGCGGCGACCGCGGTGAAACGAGTGATGGAGCTTGAGAAGGAGCTGCACGAGGCTCGGGCGGAGCACGCGACTCGAGTGCAGCAGGCCGTAGAGGAAGCGGCAGCGCTATGGTCAGCTCGGCTCGAGGAGTGCCGTCAGCAACAGCGAGCCCACTGTAAAGCGATGGAGCAGCAGCACCGTGCGCTGCGGGCGGCACTCCTCGAGGAGGTGCAGCGGCGCGAGCAAGCACTGGAGGAAAACTGTGTAGCCGAGCGCAGGGCCCACCAAGAAGAGCTGCAAGACGTCATCATGAGGGAGAAAGAGGCCTCGCAGCGTGCACTGGAGCGTCTCGAGCGGCAGCACGCTGCGGCGCAACGCCAGGTGGAAGCAGAAGCGGAGATGCGCGTGCGTGCCGGCGAGGATGCACTGGCGGTGCGCGAGAAGCAGCTCGAAATTGCCGAAGCAGAGTGGCGACGTCGCCGCGCGGAGGACAAGGAAGCCTCACTGCAGCAACTGACGGCACACGTCGCTGCTCAGCACGCGAAGCAGCTCGCAGAGTTGGAAGAACAAGAGGCCATCTTGCGCAGTAAGCACGCCCAGCTCGCGCGGCAGCAGGCCGTGATGGAGCAAGACATACGGAGGGTCGTTCGAGGTGAGATGGAGATGCGGCTGGCGGAGCAGCTGGCCGCCGCCGAAAAGGACTGGATGCGACTGCTGGAAACTGAGCTGCTGCAGCGCTTCACCACGTGGCAGGAGTTGCGGATGCAAGAGCTGGCGTGTGTGCAGCAGCTCCACAGCGAGGAGATGCGTCTGCATGACGAGCGCCACGCAGTCCAGATGGCCGCGTTGCAAGATGCGCAGCAACGCCATCTCTCTCAGGAGGCAGAGGCCATGCGCGCGCGCGAGGCAGCCTGGGCGGCCGCACGCACTGCTTCGCTCGACGCCTACAGTGAGGCGGCCGCTGCCAAGTTGCAGGAAGTGCTGGCGGTGGAGAAAGCCCAGTGGCACACCGCTCAGCAGCAGCACGCGGCGGAACGAGACGCCAGCATCGAAACTGCGGCTGCACGCGTCGCGGAGCACTTTGCGATCGCAGAGGCCACTCGTGCGCAGCTGGAGGAGAAGATGCGCTCGAGCTACCTTGCAACTCTGGAGCAACAGCAAGCAAAGATGTCCGCACTCCTGGCGGAGCAGCGTCGCCGTCACGAGGACGCCATCGCGCAGGTGAGGGCGTCGTCCGCCGAGCTGGCGCAGCAGCAGGCCGCGCAGTTTGAGAAGGACCGCGAGGCACGCGAACGGGAGCATGAGGCTCATGTGCGAGAGGTAAGGGAGGCCCTCGAGCGGCAGTTGGCTGCCCAGCGCTCCCAGCACGCAGCGGCGCTTGCAGCAGAACGCTCGGTGGCGCAGGATGGCATCACGCGCCTCCAGCAGCAAGCGGACGCGGCGCGCGAGGCGTATGAGAACGCCGCATCTGCGCGGATGCAGGATATGCGTCGCCTGTACGAGCAGCAGATTGCAGAGCTGCAGCAGCGTTGCGACGCGCAGGCAAGACAGCTAAGCAGCATAGAAGCGGGGTCGTACCTGCTGGAGCAGCGCGTTCGAGACGAGCAGGAGGCGACGCTGCGCGCCGAGTACGAGGCGAGCATCGCGGGCCTTCGCAACGCTATCGAGGAGCGAAATCGGGGCTACGCCGAGCTACAAGCCTCCCTGTACACGCGCGTGCAAGCGGAGGCGGACCGCATTCACGCTGGTGCGGACGAGAGGGTAGCCTGCTTCATGGAGCAGCAGCAGAAGCAACTTGCCGAGCTGCTCCTCGCCCACGAGCGAGCCCTTGGGGAGCAGCAGCAGCGCCAGCAGGAGGAGCTGGCGCGACTGCAGGTTCGCCATGAGGTGGATCTCAAGGCGCAGGCGTGCAAACTCCGCGAAGAGCACGAGGCCACCGAAGCGGCTCTGCAGTCCACGTGGGAGGCCCAGCAGGAAAGCTGGCAGCAACTCCTCGAGGATGAGCGCCGCGACCGACGCGCCGCAGACGAACGCGCAACTGCAGCCGCGGCCGACGCGGCCGAGCTCCGTGTTTCGTGGGAGCAGCAGCAAGCAGCGGCCTATCGCGCACTGGACGAGCAGTACCGCGGGTTACTGGAGCAGATGCAGCACGATATGCAAGTGGAGCGCGAAGAGCTTGCGCGTCGTTGTCTTGAGGAGGAGGAACGGCGCTTCGCAGCCAAGATGCTGCAGCGTCAGCACGCTCACCGTCGACCGCCTGAGGCTCAGCCGCAGCAGAAGCCGAGCGTCTCCACACATGCCTTCCCCGCACCGGACACTCCCATTCTTGTCACGGCACCGGAGTCCCGAACGCCTCTCGACAGGAGGCGCAGTAGTGGTGCTGCAACCGTGACCCTCTCGACTCCCGCTGCTCCGTGCTCGGCGACCGCGCAGGGAAGCCCTCTGCTCATCTCTCCAGCTGCTCCCGTTGAACTTCCGGCAGCGCATCACCATCACAGCCATCACCACAACCACGAGCAGGAGCCGCGTGCAGATTTGGTGCAAAGGTCAAAGCAGCGTCTTCGGCAGCTGTGGGACGTGCTGGAGGTTCCCTCTGAAGACCAACGCACCTTTCTCAACTACGCAGACTCGCTTGAGCAAGAGGCACCAGCGGCGGTGTTGCAAGACGCGCTGCTGAGGGAGCAGCGACGGTTGGAGGCGCAGCTGCCTCTCTTAGAGGCCCTGACACGTCGCGAGTACGTGCAGCGGCAGTTGCGCGCCCTGGCCAATGTCCGACCCTTGGCATCACTCTCCATTAACAGCAAGTCTGATGCTAAACTGAAGCGCTGGAGCGCCGAGGACAGCGATTACGATACCGATGACGCCGTCCACGTCTCCGTCTCCGCCACTTCACCATCGTTCACTGGCGTGCTTACCGATGGTAAGAAGAGTGCTACTACATCGGCGGCCGTTTCGCCGCCGGCCAAGACGCGAGGCAAGGCGGAGGGCAAGCAACTCGAGCCGCTGCAGCTGGAGTTGCAGCGGCTGACAGAGCAGCTCCGCCGCGACATCACGCAGCACGAGAAAGAGTACGGGCAGCTCTTCTGCGTCCACGGCACGCGCGTGATGGACACGCTGTGACCCTCCCACGCCTGTGCGGGGGGGGGGAGAGGGGGCAAAGGGGAGTTCCAACTGCAACGCTGCACCCAGGCATTGCAAGCGCGCACGCAACACAACGCGCTCATTCAGCCGCATGTGCCATCAGAAAGAGCCCGCATACACACACGCTTCTCCCGCTCCGTACAGAAGCGGCGGGGAACTGCCGCATGCATCTCTCGGCATGCGCGCACGTAACCATAGACGGACTTCCTCCCCCTCCTCAGGATACGCATGCACGTTCACACGGAAAGAGAGAGAGCAGCGCAGAAAGACCAAGCCGCTGCAGCGGAATGTCCTCCTCTCGTCTTCCGCCTTCCTCCGCGTCATCAGTCGGATGCCCTCGCTCGTCTTTGCCGAGGCTGCGGACGGCACGGACGGTTCTGCGGCATCTTCCGTTTGCCTACTGGGAGGGCGCGCTTTCCATGACACCGCGGACGCATGGGTATGGAGTAGCGGGATATGGCACGATGATGTGCGCCCCCACCCACTCGTCCCCCCGTCGTTGTGGCGGTGTGCATCTTTCCCTTCTTTACCGTCGACGCACTCCCTCCTTCCTCCCACTATTGTTTTCCCGCAGCACCTGCTGGGCGATGATTGCACGAGCACATACATCACCACCACCACCACCGGCACGAGCAAACATCGACGAGCAGGCACTTGAGCACGGGTAGACGCACGCACACGTACAAGTGCATGCATACACGCATCCCTGCTCCGGATTGGGCACCCTCACGCACGCTCAAGCACCGACGGTGCCTTCTCTCTCCACCCTCTCTCTCTTCAGTTTAGCGCCACGCCCTCGTGTGGCCTACAACCGCTCCTCACTTGGCAACCGCAACGTGGCCATCTACACTAACTCTACATCAGAAATCGGCGTGCTCGTTGTGCTGCGCAGTTCTTTGTTGCTCTCTCTCTCCCTCCCTCTCTCACATCTCCACCGCCTTTCCTTGATTACGTTCTCCTTCTCGGGAGCCCACTCGCACTTGTGCATCACCGGCGACGCACACGCGCGCCCAGCGCAGGCCTCGGTGTGCGCTGTTCTTCTTTGCGCACTTGTGGCAGACGATGAAAGCCATCCACGGAGGCGGCCGTATCGCTGCCACGGCATGCGTGCATGTACAGGTGAAGGGCTCGCTGGACATTCCGCTCAACCTGAGCCTGCTTGCAGACTTGGGGGACCCGATGGTGGAGCAAGAGATTATTAAGGAGGCAGTGCGTATTGCCGTGAGCGAGCGGCTTGGTTACTTTGACGGTATCGAGGTGCACCTGAGCTCCAGCGGCGGGCGGGAAGGTGGCAGAGCGGCTGCTGCGCAGAAGGCGAGGCAGAGGGATGCGCAGATGCAGCCGCAGGAAGAAGAGGCCACAGCGTCGTCGCATAGTCGTGACATGGAAAATGGCTGTCGTGATCGCTACTGCGAGGCGAGTGTGAACCTGGAGGACTTGGGCCGCTGCATCGAGTCTATTCAGAAGGCTTACGAAGGTCTCCTGATGCACGCACAACTCCTGCACGAGCTGCTGAGCACGGACACCGCGAGAGCGCCATCAGGAGCGGCGGATGTGGCTGTCACGTCCACGCCACAGTCTCAGCAGCCAAGTGGCTTCGATGTGCAGGCAGACGCTGTCAAGCGCCTCGCTGCCGCCCGTCAACTTGTAGCCGACATGGTAGCCGATCACCGTTCTGGCGTTGTCGCCGAGGCCGCAGCCTTGCAGGATGGCGCCTCCCCTCAGCGACTTGCCTCGCACGAGACAGGCATGTTGGCAGATGAGCACGCGGAGACGACGGCGATGATTCACGCAAGAAGATATGGTAAGCGGCCCCCTCACGACGACGACGCAGATGCTGGACTTCGCTTTGGCTTGTTGGCCGGAGGTGACGAGGACGCGGAGGAACAGCAGCGGCAGCAGCAAGCAGAAGATAGGGAGAGCGAAGAAGAGCTGCGCGCACGGTACATGGAGCTCGGCTATTCCCCGCTGTGAAGCCCAGTCGATGCGCCCTCCCACTGTATGTCGCCCGCCCCCTCGCTAAGTGTCGTCCATCCGTCGATGAGCCGGTGACCAGAGCCCGGCATGGTGAGAAAGAGAGCATGAAAGCAGGGAGTGGGGGTTGCGGGATTGGGAAAGGTGCGGCTGGCATTGCTCTAAGAGAAGTGGGCAAAGATACGGCCACCGTTGGGGGGCTCCCCGCCGAAGGGAGAGGGCAGCGACGAGAGGGGAAAACAACAAGGAAGACACGGATCAGCGTGTTACGCCCATGCACCGCCACAAGCGCGGCCGCACGGGTGGGAACTTCATTGGTGTGCCCTGGTGCCGCACTCATCAAGGCGTCTCCATCCTCCTCATGTTCCCCTACACCACCGCCAACTCGCTTGGGTGTGCATGTGTGGGGTGTATGTGTGTACGCCTCCCCTTTTAGTCGTGTCTCCCTCTCTCCCTCATCCTTCCTCCTCCCTCCGCTCTCTGTGCGTGCGTGGTGGACGTCATCCATCGCAAGCGAAAAAGAAAACAGAAGAGCGACCACTTCGCTGATCTCGAGGGCTGTGTGCGCGTGCTCGTGTCGTCTTCTCCCCCTCCATACCTCTTTCTTCGTGTAGCATCCCCCCTCCCCGCGCACGCGCCGCTACTCTCCGTCTGTCTGCGAATGTGTTGGAGCGCGCGCGCTCTCGCTAGCCGACTCCGACGTCATGTTCACCCGCGTCGGCGCCTTTCTGGAGGCCATCGACAAGAAGACGGAGGAGCTGGCCAATGCCGCCGATGAGGAGGACCTCGCGCGGGCGGCGGAACAGCATCAGCAGCAGCAGCGGCAGCACAGCAGTAGCGGTGTGAGCAGAACCACGTCTTTGCAGCAGCATCCTCAGCCACCGCTGCACCCTGCAAGGGGCCACGACAGCGGTGCTTGTCATGAGAGCCGCCTCGGCGGGCTCCCGCGCGGCCGTGGCAATGCCGCCGGTAGTAGCAGTGATGACTTCCAGACCGCGGCGACCCCGCCCTCGGCCATGATCTCGTCGGCACATCTTGCATCTGACGAAGCGTACGCGGCAGGCCACGTGCCACTGTCGCTGCCCACAAAGTTACCCTCGTTCCGGCCATCCTCGCAAGACCCGGCGATGGATGGCGGCAAAGGAGGTGCTGCCGCTGGATGGAAGCAGCACCTGACTGCGTCCGCTGCGGCGAACCCGTTTGCCGGAAACTCTCTCGTCTCCAGCCAGGGTGATGCAGCCATCGTCTCGTCCGCTGCGCTCGGCGGTGGCGAGACACCTATCCATAACGCCAGCATTGCGGAAGCCGCGGTGGAGCGACTCGAGGCGCGGTGCAAAGCCCTCGAAGCTGACAAGACGCGCTGGCAGCAAGAGGCCGCCACCCATCGCGCTCAGTGCAGGGCAGCACGGGACGCCTTGTGGAAGGCGGAGCAGGATACACGCGCGAGTCGCGCAGCTCAGCGTGCGGCTGAGCAGGCACTCGCGGTCTACAAGGAAACCTCGCAGCGGCTGTTGGACGAGGCGCAGCACGAGTTGAAGCAGGCGCGCGACGCCGCAGCGGGGCGGTCGTCAGCGACAGAACCACAACAGCAGACTGACGCGTCGCACGACGCACGGGAGCTGCATCAGCGGCTGGAGCTGCTTCAGGCGGATCACGCATCGCTGAACACCGAGGTAGAGCGCTATCGCCAGGAAGCGGCAAAGGCAACAGCGGAACTGCAGCACATGCAGGAGAAGCACCGACAGGCACAGATGCGCGTTGACATGTTGCAGCTCGAGGTGGGCGCCACGCGCGAGTCGCTCGAGGGCGAAGTCGCGGCACACGCGGACACGCGAAGTGCCCTACGTCGTCTACAGACGCAGAAAGATGAGCTAGTGAGAAGGGGCAGCAGCCCTTCCTCGTCCGCAGCAGTGGCACAGGGCACCGGCGATGCGTGCCCCGCTGTCGATGTGGGACCGCTCCAGAGAGAGCTGAATGAGCTGAAGCAACGCCACCAACTTCTCACTCTTCAGGCAAGCAACCTACAGGCTGCCCTCGACGCCGCGGCGCGTGAGGCAACAGACATGAAAGCACGGTACAACGAGCTCGCGAAGCACGTGAATGATGCGGAGGTGGAGATGGCAGCTGGCTTCCGCGCGTCTGCCATGTATGGGGACGGCAACGGTCGCAGCTCTGTCTTCCCGGCGCCTCCGACGGCTTCCTCCATGCGCGGCCACCGAGGCTCCAGCGCCGATGGGAACGGGCTTGGCGGGCACAGTGCGGCGGCTGGCGCTCCTTGGGCACATTATGCTGGAACTGCAGCCACCACACCGGAGAGCAGCGGCGACGCCCGGCGCCGCAACCCGGCTATGGTGCGTCTGGCACGTCAGTACGGTATCGCCGGCCGCGCAGTTGTCGCAGTCGTCTCCTCCATTGACAGCTTCGCCATGCAGGTGGGCCGCGTCCTCACGCAGGCGCGTTGGGTGTGGCGTGTGGCGCTGATGTGCTACATCGGCCTCCTGCAGGTTTGGGTCGTCTTGATGATCATTGGCACCCTCGCCCTGGAGGAAAGCGCGCATGTGCGGGAGCCGGCGAAGGTTTCAGAGCCCCTGTAGGGCGGCACGTTTGTTTTCTGCTTGCTCTTTAGTTGTGTGGCTGCCTCCGCTTGTGGTCGCTCTGTTACCGACGCTTCGGAGGAGTATCGAAAGAGGTGTTCCATCCCCCACCATCATGATGGTCACCGCCAACCAGCCAACCATCCCTCAGCCTCACCCAACGTTTCAACGTGTCTGTCCGTATCTCAGCCGCTGGAAACCGCACATACGCAGGCGAGTGGTGAGGCGGCGGTGAAGAGGGCTGTGCACAACTACATCCCTGTGTGTGTGTGTGTGTGTGTGTGTGTGTGTGTATGCGCAAGGGGGAAAGAAACGACGCGGGTGCGCTGCTCGTAGCACGCGTCAACGGTACCAAGCGCACACCCACGCACACACACACATGGGCACGAATGCGCATGTGCCAGTCGCTATAAGCAACGCGACGATGTCTGGACAGCAACGATTTGCCATGGCCGGCTGGCGGCGATGGCAGCAGCAGCAGCAGCAGGCATGTGCCGTACTGCCGATGGCTAGGAGAGGTACCGGAGTACGTACGCGCCGATGCGTTGGCGCTCGCACGGTGGCACATGTAGCCTATCCGTGAGTCCTTCGACGACCTGTCGGCGCTCTCTTCATCGCCCATCTTCTTTTTTGTGCCCCTCTCGCGCCTTTCTGTCCGCTCTGCTGCCGTTCGCTCTCCATACACACCGTTAGACTCAATGGCCTCTCACCAAAGCACGTACGTGCGCGTGGCGCCGTCGCCGCGCTTCAAGGACTCGCAGACACCGGCGTCGAGTGAGCTCATCCAGATGCGGGTGCAGCACATGCTGCCGCAGACGACGCAGCGCGCGAAGGAGCGGGTGGGGAACCTGAAGAGACTCTATGCGGTGCCGCACGCGCTCCTGCTGCGCGAGCACGCGACGGCTATGGCAGAGACCCTCCACCGCCTGCGCCTTGTCAAGGCGGTGCGCAACATTAAAGTTCTAGGAGCCGGCGGCAGTAGCAACGCTGTCGCCGGCGCGCTCTGCTTGCCGTTCCACTCCTGTGCAGCGCTGCCCGCCGTGCCGGCGGTGGTCAGCGGCGACAGCGGGTCTTCGAGTACTTCGTCTGCGCGTGTGCTGACCGGATCTGCAGATGGTCTCCTTACACTGTGGGATGCAAAGCACTGCACCCCGCTGCGCAGCCAGTCCACGTACGCGGACTCGCACGGATGGGGCCGTGTCAAGTCGATTGTAGTTCACCCGCGGCAGCAGGGCGGAGCAAGCGCGGCCTCGGCCACGTCGTTTGCGTTCACGGCGAGCATGTTTCAACGTGTCGTGCGTGTGTGGCGGGTGACGTTGAGTTGCGGTGACAGTGACGCGCCGGACAAAGACTCTGGTGCACTGCTACAGCCCCTGACAACAGCGTCCACCACGTCTGCCGAGACGGTGGACAGCAGCTCTGGCGGCGGCGTTGGGGGCCTACAGCAGCTTGCCCTGGACCCTACAGGCGCCCTCCTCGCCGCAACGCACGCCACCGGGATCGTGCATGTGTGGGATGCGCGGGCTGTGCTCGAGGGCACGTCGTCGTCCGCAGCAGCGAGCCCCGTCGCGGACACGTCTCCACTCACACATCTCTACGCGCAGGACGGCTACGAGACGGCGGGGGCCACCCTCGGCATCGCTTTTCATCCGGACGGCTCGCTGCTCACGACAAGCGATGCTGGCGGTCGCATTGTTGCCTGGGACACACGCAGCGGCCAGCTTGCCTTCCACACCGGCGGCCGGGTTGGCGGTCACCTGCGAGCCGCGCTGTGCGTGGCGTGGTCTCCTTGCGGCGTGCGCGTTGCGTCGGGCGGCGGCGATGGTGTCGTGCATCTCTACGATGCCCGTAAGCTGAGCAAGGCGGGGCTGGGGCCGCACAACGACGCCGGTGGCGGCGCTGCCCCGTTCCAGTTACTCGGCCACGACGACGCTGTCACGTCGCTGAGCTTTTATGCGAACCCCCTCAGCTCCGGTGGCCGTGGCGCCCTGAGCCAGGTGCTGCCGATCGGCTTGGTGACGACGTCGCTGGATCACACCGTCCGCATCTGGGATGCGGACACGGGACTGTGCGTGCGCACCCTAGATGCTGGCATGCCTCTCTACGCGCAGTGTCGACCGCAGCTCCCGCCAGTCTCCTCCCGCTTCGCTTCGTCCACGGCGATTATGGTGGTTGGGCACAGCAAGAACTGGCTGCTCTACGACGTCGATACGGCGGACGAGGTGGTCGTTGCGGGCGGCTCAGGCATCACGGTGACGGAGAACGACATCGTCGTCTCCGCCCACGGCTCCGCTGAAGACATGCGGTTTTCTGTGCTGACTTCGTATGCCAGCCGGCTCACAAACGACAACGAAGAAACCGACAGCGGCAGCAGCGATGACGATGACGAGATGATGGCGCTGCGCAAGAAGCCGCTGCCGTCGCAGGGGCTGGTGAAGAGCGCAGCTGCCAGCGCACTCCAGAACGGCGGCCACGACGACGAGGACGACAGCGACGAAGATGAGATGGAAATGCTCAGGAAAACGAAGTGACGCAGCCGCTGCGTGTGTGCGTGTGCGTGTGCGTGCGGGACACCGCAGTTGTCCATGACGCCGTCGACGGCGATTACACGGAACAAGGCGAAGCAAGTACATAGATGTGTGTACATAATAGCGAAAAGAATACAGTAGTGTGCCAACGTGTCTCTCTCAAAGTCGCACTGCTGCTGGGTAGAACAGGCATCCACGTTGTTGCCCCTTCATGCTCACTACATATGGCTCCTGTTGCTGCGCGCACGTGTGTGTGCGCGTGCCTGCCCGTGTCGCTCTGCGGTGCTGCTGCGCGGTAGTACTCCTTCTCTTGTTGTTGTGCGCGTCTCCCGCTGAAGCGCAACACCGAAGTGCCGCTGCGTCCATCATTATCATCCCTCTCGCTCTCTCTGCCCCCCCCATCGCTTCGTGTGTGTGTGTGTGTGCGTATACTTGCTTGCTTGCTGGGTGTGTGTTCTCCCGCATGCATCACTGGCCTCGATCGCCACGCCCATGGCAGTCTCTCTCTCTCTCGCCTCACGCACCCGTTAGGGCTGTCGCGCACGCGCTTGGGGCGCACGGGCACGCAAGCAGACGCGATCGTGTACTTCGCTGCGATTCTTTACGTTTTTGATTAGGAGAGGAGCGGCGAAGTGTCACGTGCCGCCCAAGATTGATCAGCACGCCTTGCGTAGCGGGAGAGTGTGTCCGTGTGTGGGTGTCACGGTGCATGTCTGCCGGCAGTGTGCGGCGGCGTCAAGACTGGGCCTCTCGTGCATGCATTCGTACTTAAAGGCACAAAGAACGAACGCGCTGCACCATGCATTCTACCGCTGCCGTTCCTCGCGTCACGCACGACACGCCCGTCATGACACACTCAAAGACGGGAACCGCAACACGGGTGCACCACTTACCGAGTCACCCCAGTGATGGCGATGAGGTTCTTTCCTCGCTGTGCTTCTTGCAGCGGATGGCGAGTGTGTTCGAGCAGCAAGGCAACTACGCCGAGTGTGTCAAGAGCGTTGAGTCAGCGCTGCTACTGCGGCAGGCGAACACAGCAGCTGTAGGCAACGCCTTGGCGGAGCGACGGCGTGCACTAAAAAATCGAGCATCCCAGCACCGCCCTGCAAAGATGCGGCGTGGTGCACCGAGCACCGGAGACATAGACGACGACTACGTGCCACTCACGGACGATGGGGACGTGGCGCTGCCCATGAACATTTGCCTGCAGGCACAAGAGGCGGTGCTGCGGTGCAACAGCTACGCCGTCGAGGCCCTCCAGCATGCCCAGTACGATAGCGCGGCGTTCTTCCTCAACCGCGCCATGTTCCTCACCGACGGAGACGAGGACGCGCAGCAAGAAGCTTCGACGACGGATGGCGCAGTGGGTGGCATCACGAGTAGTAGTGGCGGCACCGTCTCTGGGCAGTGGTGGTGGCGTGCAGTGTTGCAATCATCTGCGCCGCAGCCCGAGTCCCAGCCAGCGGTAGCAATCGTTGATTCCATCGACCTCGACGAGCTGACGAACACGCAAGACGAGGTGAAGCACGATACGGCAGCCACGGCGGCCGCGTTTCGCGCGTGCTTTGGGCCGACGCCGCACGATCAGCAGCTGCGCCTGTCCCTCCGCGTGGTCACACTGAACCACCTCGGCTGTCTAGAGCAACGCCGTGGGCGGCCCCGCGCCGCTGTGGTGTTTCTGCGCATGGCGATACAGACGCAGGCCCAGCTTGACGAAAGCCGTCGAGTTGACGGCGACGCCGTTGCCCAAGCCTTGCCGAAGGCGAGGCGTTGCCACCTCAGTAGCAACAGCAGTGGCACGGAAGGTACCGCCTCGACCTACCTGAATCTGTGCACGGTGCTGAACGAGCTGGGGCAGCACGCGGAGGCGGCGCAGGTATGCGAGCGAGTGATCCCGCTGCTGCAGCAGGCACTTCTGGAGTGCTCCAGTGCCCACACGGCGGCGACAGCGGAAGACGAAGCGGATCTGCGCACGCAGCAGCAGGCCCGCACTGCCACGATGCTCGCAGTGGCGCTCTACAGCTTTGGTGCCTCACTGGAGCGACGCGATGCCGCTAGCGCCAACGTCAATGCCCAACGGTGGGCCTTCCAGGAAGCCATCCAGGTGTGTCACCGCTACGGCCTCGTACCAGCATGCTGCCGCACGATTGAGCAGGTGATGCAGGCACTCCGGCACCCGGGCGCGGCCACCGTTCCCGCGGAAAAGGGATCGTGCACAGCCGCGCCGAGTGCGGCGGCGGGAATGCACGGTGGCGAAGTCCGGTGGGCGGAGGAAGGAAGTCGCAGTGCGCTGCCATTCACCGGTTCTTCGGCAGCGAAAGCCCTTGCCAGCGCCAAGGGCCGCAGCGGTGTCGATGTTGCAGCTTCGCGTCCTCTGCCGCCGTCGATGAACCCTTCGTCTTGGGAGGCATCGTCGGCTGTGACGCCGATGGCGGACGTACTGCAGTTCGGCGCACCCACCGAGCACGAGGCGCCGCTTCACTGCCCACCGCTGCAACCCGTGCAGACGGGGCCCAAGCGACTCTCTCTACCACCTACATCAAGCACAGCTGTTCATACTGCTTCGCTGCCAGCGCCGCAGCAGCCACCGGCGCCGTCGGCGTTTCTTCGGCCCAGCGGCCACGGCTCACCACTCCCCCCGCAGCTGCCACCGCTGGCGGCGTCGTACCCCGGTGGCCAACAGAACGCGTGGCGCGCGCCTCCCGAAGCTCCGGCGCCACGATCACCACCTTCAGTGCTCGAGCCGCTCACCATCAGCGACATTAAGGTAGCAGCTACCGCGCCGCCAACCCTCGCGCTGCGACCGTCGATGGTAGCCCCTTCGACGTCAGCCTTTCCACTGACACAGTGGCGCGGTCTGCCCCTCGCAGTCGCGAGCGGTTCTGCGTCGACCACCTCGATGACCTCCGGCCCTGCCAATCCCCGCACCAGCATTGCCGCCTCAGTGCCCGCGGCCCTGCCGCGCAGTAGCCTACGCACTTCCATCGCCGGCCTCACCACCGGAGCTGCCAATGTTGCTGCTCGGTTTACGCCGAACCCGCCACGCGGCGGTCGGCTGCAAGCCGCGGTGAGCGACCGTCAGCGGACGCTGAAGAACGCAAAGAGGCAGCAGTCAAAATTTCAAAAGAGCCTGGAGCGGCGGCAGCAGCTCGAGACTGCCGTAGCGGATGCCGCGCTGGCCGAGAAAGTCTTTCAACAGCTGATCAGCGAAAAGAGTAAGACGGAAGTCGAGCGGTGCCGTCGCGCCGCCGCGCAGATTCAACGTATTTGGCGTGGTGTGCTGGCGCGGACGTGGGTGGCGACGCTGATAGCCGCCGCTCTGCGACTCCAGCGCGTGGTGCGCCGCTTTCTCGTGCGTGTCCGCGTGCAGCACGCCCGCGAGGCGGAGGAGCGTGCCCGTCAGCAAGCGGAGGAGTTGGCGCGGCAGGAAGTTGCGTGTCGCGTCTTGCAAGCGCGGGCGCGCCAGTTTCTCCGCCGGCTGCAGATTCGCCGCACGTACCGCGCAAACCAGGCGCGGCACTACTACGCAGCCCGCACTATCCAGCGCGGCTACCGCGCCTTCTGCGAGCGGCGTGCTGCCTTCCTCGCGGCCAGAGCAGAGGCGAACCGAAGGAAGGATGAGCAGTGGCAGTTCCGCCAAAAGGTAGCTGCCAGGCGCATCCAGAGTTCCTACTTGGAGTACCGCATGAAGCGGGCAGAGCTCGACGAGCACCGCGCGCGCCAGCGCCGCGTACGGGCCACCGTCCACATCCAGGCCGTCGTTCGCGGCTACCTCACTCGCGCGTGGTATGCCTACTATCGCGTGTACCGCCGTGACCAGGAGGTACGTTCGGCCGCGATGCAGAGCAAGCTGGTGATGATCCAGAGTGCCTGCCGTGCCATCTGCTCCGCCTACTATGGTCAGCAGCGCGCCTTGCATGCTTTCTTCGCCATGCGGGAGGCGCGCCAGCATCGGGCGGCAACGCGGCTACAGAGTCTCTGGCGGTGCTACGTCGCCAAGATCCGCCGCGCGCGTCTGCAGGCGGAGCATGACTGTCTCGTGCGCCACGCAGTCCGCATCCAACGCTGGTATCGCATGAGGGTGCTGCGGCGTGCGTTCCTGGTGTACAAGGCGGAGCAGCAGCGTATCCGTGCAGCATCGCGTGTGCAGCGCTGGCTACGTGAGTGCTGGCAGGCAGTAAAAGCACGCGAGTTTGCCGCCTACCACGCAGAACTTCTGCGTCAGCAGCAGCAGAAGCGGCTTCAGGCTCGCGCCATCGGTGTCCTGCAGGCGTGCTGCACAGCGTGCCTCAGCGACCGACTTGTGGCTAGTGTCCGCCGCATGTACCAGCGCCACGATACAGTCGTGCGAGTGTGGCAGCGGGTGGGCCGCGGATTTGCGGCACGGCGCGAGATGGCGCTGGAACGGCGTGTCGCGTACTGGGTCGCGGTCAAAGAGCGCGAGACGGCGCGGCGCATGGCCGCTGTGTGTGTGTTGCAGCAGGCGTGGCGCTGTGCCGCGGCAAAGGACAAGGTCCAGCGCATGCGCCGCGAAGTGGCCGCCGCTGACGTCATCACGCGTGCGTACCGCGTGTACAGAGCACGGGTGCAGCTTGCTGATCTGCGCCGCGCGCGTCAGCTACACCTGGAGGACGCCGCTGCCCGCCGCATCCAGCGTGCTTTCGCTGACTTCCTGCATCTTCAGCGCGCGAAGGAGACGGAGGCCTACTACCGTGGCGAACACCGGAAGAAGATGCATCGCCTGCGCAGGCAGGAGGCAGCCATCATGATCCAGTCGGTCTGGCGCGGGCACGTTACCCGCAAGGCGGTGGAGCGAGACCGAGAGGAGTTGCAAGCCTTTTCCGCTGCTGCGGTGCGCATCCAGCGCGCGTGGCACTCGCGACGGTCGCGGCGGCAGCTGAGCCGCGAGTTGAGCCAGCGCATCAAGGAGCGTGCTCGTGATGCGGAGGCGGCGCTGGTGGTGCAGTGCTTCTGGCGCAAGATTATGGCGGGGCGGCGCGCGGCGCACCAGCGCGTCGTGACGCAGCAGCGCCTCGTGGCCGCAGTGCACGTTCAGATGTGGTGGCGCGTGCAGCTCGCCCAGCGCGAGTTCGCGCGGCGTCGCATCCTCCGG
The DNA here is from genome assembly GCF_000227135.1 of Leishmania donovani. Taxonomy (NCBI): domain Eukaryota; phylum Euglenozoa; class Kinetoplastea; order Trypanosomatida; family Trypanosomatidae; genus Leishmania; species Leishmania donovani. Next base: position 452,747 of record NC_018248.1, on the reverse strand, counting down.
CGCGAGGAGGCCGCACTCGAGCTGTACTACGCAATGCAGTGGGAAGCGCACGTGTCACTGGTGAACTCTTTCGTGCGCGCGCGGCAGGCGCAGGTGCTCTCGCGCGATCGCCTTCGCGACTGCCTCGTCGGGCAGCTGACGGAGGCGGAGCGGCACCGTTTCGCCAATCGGCATGCCGCCGCCACAAAGATCCAGGCACTCTACCGCGGCCATTACGAGCGTGTTTACGTGCGCGGGCTTGTAGCGCAGGCTCGCGAGGAGGCGCGGCGGACGGCGGTGCTGGCGGCGCGACAGCAGCGTGCTGCTTTAGCTATTCAGTGTGCGTACCGCTGCGCAAGGTCGCGGCAGCAGCTCGCCGACCTGAAGCAAGCCGAGCTGGAGCGGGTGCTCGTGAGTCACCAAGAGTTTGCGGAGAAGGCGGACCCAGCCGAGGTGGTGAGGGAGCTCTTCTGGCTCAACACGACGTACCAGCAGCGCGAGGCTTGCAACGCGCGCCGTCGCGAGGCAGAGCAGAAGCGCGCCGCGGCCGCGTCAATTCAGCGCGCCTATCGCTGCTACAAGTCCCGTCAGCAGGTTTCGACAGCCGCGGACCTGCACCAGCGCGAGCGGGCCGCGCGGCTTCTGCAAGACTGCTGGCGGCACCACCGCGATGTTCACCGTATCAAGAAGCGCCAGCGGAGACAGGCAGCAGCCACGCGGCTGCAGTGCCACATTCGTGGCTGGCTGGTGCGGCGAAGCTGGCCCCTGTGGCGCGCCGCCGTGGAGGCGGAGCGGCAGGAGCACGTTCTTCTGCAAGACATGCTGGACCGTGCTGCGATTATCATCCAAAGCTTTTGGCGGCGTGTGCAGGCGCAGCGGACGGCGGCGCGGCGGCGAAAGGCTCACCAGGAGCGGCACTGCATGCTTGCGCGGCAGGAGGCCGCGACGGTCATCCAAGAAACGTTCCGCGAGCACCAGTGCCGGCGCATGGAGCGTACGCTACGAGGCAGACTATAGGGCATGCGGGTGCGGAAGCGGTGTGGTGCTGAAAAGGTGGATGTGCGTGCGTGTCCTCTGTGTGTGGCCTCTGACGTCGCCACACCGCTCTGTTGCTGTTGTATCCTTTTACTAGTTGACTTTGTCTCTGCGCGCAATGTATAGCGTCTTGGCGTTCGTTGGCCCACGTGTGTGTGTGTGTGTGTGTGTGGATGCCGTCGGGCTTCTCTTTCTCCGTCCTCTCTCCCAGCCCAGCGCACCACCACCCGCGGCCGTCATGCGTCAAGTGATCGGTCCAACCAGGGCGGCGCTCAATACGCTAGCGGCGAGTGTGGAGGAGGGAAAGAGAGAAAGAGACAGGAGGGAGAGATGGTAGGGCCTGCTGTCAGTGGCAGGACAAGCGCACACGCACAACGGTAATCCCCTCCCCTTCACTGCCTCCCTCTTTCGGTCTCTTGCTCTCGTTGGCATGCCGTGCTCCACTGAATATGTTTCCCGACTGTTTTTTGTTAGACCTCTCTTTCTCTCTCTTGTGCGATCTGTTAGGTCTGCGTCCTGTGCCTACCCGCGTGTGCCCGGTGTTGTGCAACACCGGTGCTCGGGATGCCGACGAGTGACGCTCGTGATGTTGGCAATAACTTTTTGCTTTGCTTGATATCCTCTGAAGTGTTTTCCATGATGCTCGTGTACATAGCCCCCCCCTTCTCTTTCCTTCCCTTTCCCCTCTTGCACGTGTGTGCCGTCCACTGTCCGTCGCTCCTTTCCTTCTCCGTTTCACCTGGAGCACGGCACGCACATGCATCTCGAAGCAAAACCCAACAAAAAGAAGATAAGCTGAGTCGACATGATGGACGGGCGTCATCTTCATGTTATACGCGTCCTGTTACACGGACGCTCGACAGCCGCCCGTGTTGTTTGTGTGTGGGTGCGTACAGTCGCCTCCCCCATAGCAGTCGCACCTACAGAGAGAGTACAATAGCGCATGCGTGTTGCGGTGCATCATTGACTGATCTGTGGGAAGGAAGTGGAGGTGGAGTAGTAGCGGAGGGATAGCGACGGCGATCGCATCTCCCCCTGTCCGTCGCGCACACCCCTCGTCGGCGCGCCGCCTCTGTCACCGCTGCATGCCTCTCGTGCCCTCCTTGATATCCATCACCGTCGTCTGCCCTCCTACCATCACCCCCTATTCTCTCCCCCTCTGCCCTCATGGCTCATGCATGTATTCCGCTCCCTTCTCCTGCCCGTGGCCTGGGTCAACGCTCGACATGTGATGAGCTCTGCGGGAAAAAGGTCGGGAAGAGCAGTCGCGACACATAGCCCGTATGCTTTGCTGAGCCATGACCGCTCCACATGACTCTCCCGCCACCGCCGGCAGTGAGAAGCCCGCGATGCCGGCGTTTCGCAGCTACATTAGTGTCGAGCTGCCCTTTGCGGTGACGCCAACCGTCACCACATCGTCGGCGATGCTCGGCGGCGCCGATCACCCGAGTACGTCGGCACACGCGGGAGAGCGGCGCGAGGTGGAGGCCTTCCTGCCTGCGTCGTTTGTCGTTCCATGTCTTCACCGCGCCACGCCACAGCAGACGACATCTCGCGGCGATGCGGGTGCCGCGCACGACAGCGCGGAGGAGCCGGAAGGGGATGATGAGGGCGACGACGATGTGCCGAGTAGCAGCAGCGGCGGCGATAGCGACGAGAGTGCGTCGCGCGCCTTCCCGCCCACGGTGGCGAAGCGGACAGCCGTTCAGACGGCACGCGGTGTGCGAGGCCAGCGGACGGCGCTGCGCCTCCTCACGCGCCACCACCGCCACTACTGCACCGTGCCGATCTTCAGCGGGTGGCGCAGCACGAACTGGGGCAGCGGCAGCGACGAGGAGGATGAAGAGGACCGTGCAAGCGGCACCGGGGTCGGCGGGGATGGGTGCGCGGATGCGCACGATGCAGCGGCGGCGGCGCACCTGCAAGCTCAGAAGCGCCGCCGCCGCGAGGTATTCGCCTCCACGGAGCCGCAGTTGCTTGTCAACGGGTACTACCGCAACGACTTGTTGCTACGGGTGCGCCAGCGCCGCCACATCCGCCGGTACCGCGACCCCGTCACTAACGCAGTGCTTCGCGAGGAAGTAGACAGCGCGGAGGAGGGGCAAGGGGGATCTGCGCACGGCGACAAGGACGCGCGTGGCACGGCCAGGACGAGTGACCTGAGCGCAGAGGTTGTTGGGGTGGTCTCGCGCGAGATGGAGCTGGCGCGTCCAGCCGACTTCACATTTGCGCTCTTCACACCGGAGCAGCTGCAGGCGGCGCCGTCGCTCTGCGGCGCGGACGTCTTTCCGCCGCAGCACTTCTTGAGCGCGCGGGCCCCGTTCGAGGTGAGATACGAGCCCGGCAGAGACCCGAACACCGCCGTGGCGACCGTCTCTGCGACCGCAGCACCGAGAGACGACAGGCTCGCGGGGGATGCCAACGGTGGCTCGGCAGCTGCGCAGTACGACTTTGCGACGCTGCCGACCATCAGCATCAGCGCGGAGGAATCGGCCGTGTTGCCGACGCGGCAGGCGGCGCACAACAGCTTCCTGCGCTCGATGGGAAGCTCCCTCGATGGCGGGCTCGACACTGACCCGCCCGAGGTCCAAATGATGGTGCGGCTGCTGGCGGAGCGGCCGTCGTGGGTGGTGCAGGACCTGCAGGACGCCATGCTGCAATCGGGGCTGTGCCCGCGCGCTTACCGCAATAAGCAGGTGATGCAGTGCTTCACGTACCTCATTCGCAACGGCCCGTTCAACCGCCTGCGGCTGCGACTCGGCTATGACCCGTACGCGAGCGCCAGCAGCGTCATGTACGAGCGCATTACGGTGCGGCTGCTGCGCCGCTCCGACGTCGGTGTGCGGCTGCGGGACGTGTCGCGCTCGCCTCACATTGAGAGCGTGCTGCGCCTGCTGCTCGAGCGCGACAGGGTGCGGCGCGTCGAGTACAAGAGCCTGCCAGGCCACGCGCGCCGTCAGACGCTGCTGGAGATGCAGTGCCGCAACATCCGCCGTGGGCAGCTCTACGTCCCGTTCCAACTCGCCGACGTGATGGACGACCCGTACATGGCGGACGTGGTGCGCTGCGTCGAGCCAGCGACTGCGCCGATGGAGTTGGCGCGGCGTGGGCAGCGCCGCGGCTGGCTCAGCGAGGCGGCGTACTCGCGCGCCATGGCCCACTACTCCGAGGCGCTAGCGGCGCTGCTGGAGGAGGAGGTCGAACCGCGGCTGCGCAAGTTACAGGGCGAGGAGGACGCTGAGGCGAACGCAACGAACGCCGATAAGGCCGCCGAGAGCAGCACCTCGTCGTCGAAGGACGAGGAGTTGGAGGACGATGAGGACGAGGACGACTCAGCCATGTTCTCCGTCTCCGCAGGCGACCTCTCCGAAGCGGCGGACGACGACGAGTAAGCAGTTACTTGCCACACACGGCCCGTGCGAGTCACGCCATAGAAAAAAAAAATCAAATTTATGCGTATAAACATCGCCATCAGAGAGCGTCACACACCTCCGTGACACCATGCTCGTTCGCTGTCCATCCTGCAACGCCTGGTACCCCACCCACCCCCCAACTTACACGCACACGGCCCCCTCCACACCTCTTTTCCGGGCGCCTTTTTTGGCGGCAACTCCTGCTAGGGAGGAAAAAGCGCACTCCGTGGGGATCGAACCCACGACCACACGGTTAAGAGCCGTGCGCTCTACCGACTGAGCTAGGAATGCTACATCACAGTGTCCTCATCCACTCTGGACTATATAAAGTCCATAAAGCCAAGCAAGAAAAAGTACGCAGTTCGGGACTCGAACCCGAGACCTTCGCCGTGTTAAAGCGACGTCATAACCACCTAGACCAACCGCGCTTGGTGATGGTCCCGTAAATTTTCATAGCTGTGCATTGGGCGTCGGCCATGGCGAGGCCCTAAGGGTCGGGGGGCCCATCTAAAAAGGATGGGGCCCCGCGATGGCGCACGGAGGCGGGGTAGAGGGAAAAGGGTCCAGCCGGGAATTGAACCCGGGACCTCTCCCACCCTAAGGGAGAATCATGCCACTAGACCACTGGACCGATGAATTCCTAGGCCTATCGCTTCAAGCACTGCACGCTGGCCTTGGTAGGAAAGGGGGGCAGCTGCGTAGAAAAGGGAAAAAAGAGTACGGCACTCCGGGTTCCCGAGTCATCACTGACCTCAGTACTAACGGAGCCTGTGAGTGCTTAACTTCACAAATCGGACGGGATATGGTGTTTTCACTCAAGTATGGTCGTACTCCAAAGGCGGGCGAAAAGGCGGTAGTGGTTGACGACGAGATGATTAACGCGAAGGTGAAGCGTGAGAGGAAGGGGGTGAGTGTTGTGCGTGTGTGCGCGAAAGGAAGGCGAGGAGCCTCATGCATCTCCCAGCAAATGCACCCTCTCCCGGGCGTTGCGCTGACAGTCTGCGGAGGGGGGGAGGGAGGGAAGAGGACAGATGCCTCGTGGCTCTCATGCCATCCGCCACTTGCACCGATGGTCCTTTCGCACGTGCGTGCCCACATCGGCGGCGTGCTTTTCTCGGGGGAAGGGAGGGGGTGTTTTTTTTGTGTGTTTTGGCACCTTCGTTATATGCTCATCATCAACGAACACAACGGCACGTTGCTGCTTACTAATGGTGGTAAGTGGGAAAATCTCAAGACGAAGACTCCAACAAGACACAAAAAAAAAGAGATAAAAACAGCATGGGAGGGGCAGAGGGGGGGGGGTCGGCGGCTGCGCACCCGCACCCACTATGTCGTCCCTGCTATGCTTGCGTGTGTGCGTGCGTTGTTTTTTTTTTTGGGGGGGGGAGGGGGGGAGGGGGGGAGGGTTCCGGCATTCCTTTTCCTTTCTTTGGTTTTTCTTCCTTTTTTTTCTTGTTTAGCATCTTCGACAGCGTTATCCTTGGCAGCCACACGCGCGCGGCCCTCGCGTTCTCCTCCCCCTCCCCCCCACCCACTCCTCGGCATCATCTATGTAGACCAACGAAAGAGTGAAAGAGAACGCGCGTGCCTCTGTGGCCCATCCGCACTCTCTCGTTTTCGGTGAACGTGGCTCAGATGCGCGTCATGATGATGTCGTCGATCTTCAAGATCATCATCACCGCCTCCGAGGCAAGGCGCACGGCGGACGTCGACACAAGCAGCGGCTGCACCACGTTCTCCTCGACCATGTCCGTCACACAACCCTTGCGCACATTCACGCCGCTGTTCACGTGCCCAGACGCGTGGGCGTTACGCAGCTCCGTGACGATCGAGATGGGCTGCATCCCAGCATTCTCCGCCAGCGTGTACGGGATAATCTCGAAGGCGTCCGCGTACGCCCGCATGCAGAACGTCTGCATCCCCTCCGCCCGCTCGCGCGCGTACTTGCCGAGCTGCATGCACACCTCAATCTCGCCAGCCGCGCCGCCCGGCATGATGGCGCGCTTCTTCACAATGGATCGAATAACGCAGAGGGAGTCGTGCAGGGCGCGCTCGGCCTCCTCGAGCATGAGGCTGTTGCTACCGCGCAGGAAGAAGCACACGGTCTTGCCAAACAGCTCGTGGTTGAGCGACGACGGCGGCGGCGGCTGCACGCCCATGATCTTGATCACCTTGCCGCTCGGCGTGCCCTCCTCAATGACCGTCTTGGCGTGGCCGAACTTGTCCTTGGTGAGGTTCTCCAGGTTCGCGACCGGCATACAGCCAAGCGTCTTCGTAATGAAGTCGATGTCGTTGCGCTCAATGTCTGTCACCACCATGATCTTCATCTTGGCGAGAAAGTCAAGCGACTGCGCCGTGACGGCATCGCGCAGCACCGACTTCTGCACCAGCAGCACATTCACGCCCGCATCCTTGATTGCTTTGCACAGGCCCAGCAGATACTTGCGCTCCTCCTTGAGGGCACGGTCCATCTGCGTGTAGTCGGTGATCGTGACGGTGCTCTCCATGTCCGTCTTGGGTGGCGAGAGCTGGAACTGGATGAGCGCGATCGTGGCGTCCTGGATGCGCGCCGGCCCGCCAGCAACGCGCGACGCCTTCTGCTTGAACACCATACCATTCTGAATCAGCTCCGTGTCGTCGATCGTGCCGCCCAGTGCGGAAGTGACGCGGATGTCGCGCAGGTCGACGTCGCCGTTGCTGCGGATAATCTTGCGCACGGCGTCCACCGCCATCGGGGCCAGCAGGTCGCTGTTCTGTGAGATGACCTTCGAGTTGAGCGACGTGATGGCTGCCTTGATAAGCGTGTCGCGGTCGTCGATGTCAATCTTGATGCTCATGTCCTCCAGCACCTTCTCGGCCAGCTTGGCACACTCGTTGAAGCTCTCGGAGATCTGCGTCGGGTGAATGCCCTTGTTCAGCAGCTCCTCGACGGCGCGCAGAAGGGCGCCGCATAGCACCGCGACTGACGTCGTGCCGTCGCCAGCTTCGATGTCCTGGGCCTTGGACAGATCCACGAGCATCTTGGCACACGGGTGCGTCACTTGCAGCCGCGACAGGATCGTAGCACCGTCGTTGCTGATGATCGTCTCCCCCTTCGGGTCAATAATCATCTTGTCCATGCCGCGAGGCCCGAGCGAGGTGCGGATGCAGTCCGCCACGGCCTTGGCCGCCGTGATGTTGCTGAGGCGCACATCTGTCTGCGTGTTGTTATCTTTCTTGCTCTCGTTGCCCTTACGGCGCGGCGCCGCGGCGCCACTAGCAGCGCGGTTCACTATAGCGGCCGACATTCTCGTCCTAAGTCACCTGCGTGGAGTGCTATATCTGCGTCAGCGAGCTGAGCAGTGTGGGACGTGAGAGAACGAGAGGAAGCCCCGAAGATGAGCTGTACGACGCTGCACGTGCTCCCTCGCTGGCTGTGAGCGGAGAAAACCTATCAGAGTTGTGGTGCTTCGCCGTCGTTGCAAGGCGGTGGCGGTATCGACGCGGTGTGTGTCCGTGTGGGAGGAGGGGGGCACGAAGTGAGGGCGAGCCGCAGGAAGCCAAATCGAAAGTGGGAGAAAAGAGGTGCACGCGCTAAGTTAGCTTGTGATTCGTGGATACTCCTTCTACATAAAAAAAAGGGATGTTGTTGCTGTGTCAACACAGCACGCACGTGAGGGAGTGGTGGTGGCAGATGGGTGAGAGAAAGGAGAAGGTGGGGGTGGGGGTGAGGAGTGCGGAGAAGTGGAGAAAACAGTTATGATGCCAGCAGCAGCAGACGGCACCAACGCAAGACCGACACCGTCCCCCCGCCCCTATACGCGGAAGCGCGGGCGTGCTTGTGAGGCATGCGCGCATGTTGGGGGGGGGGGGGGAAGAGGCAAGTGCAGCAGCGCCACCTCACACGCCGCAGGCCCACGTCGTATTTCGCCGTTTTGAGTCTCTGCCTCTGACTTGCCCTACGTCCGCCTCGAGCCACCAAATCAACGACGGCCTCTCTCTGAGTCTGTGAACGGGTGCGCCCACGCCACCGTGTGCCTCGGTATTCGGGCCCACTCCTGCTGCTATGTGCTCGTGTATGAGTACGTCTGGGTGAGCACCGCTGAATGAAACAGTTTTTTTTTTCGTTTTCTTCGCTCGCTTTTCCTCTCTCCCTCGCCCCTCCCTGGGAATGAGGAGGTGAAGCGAAGACGCTCTCGTTGGGCCCGGCGGTCTTTGCAAGAGTCCGGCCGCGGGGGTCGGTCGCGCGCGCAGCCGTGTGCAGGTTGGTGGTGCGCGTGTACGGGCGGTGGCGGGGGAGGGGGCGGGGCGGGGCGGGGCGTCATCACTCACCGCTATTCATGGAAGCACACGCACGCCTGGGGAGGGGGCAACACGGGCATGCGCGAAACGACGAATTCAGCATGATCCGGAGAGAAGACAAAAAGGAAGGAAACATATTAACGTGAACAACCGTGTAGAGAGAGGAGGAGAAGAAGAGAGCGGCCGAAGAGGGGGGAGGGGAGGAGAGAGGAAGGGGGGCATTATCGCCAGACCAACAGCATCAACCCCGAGAAGAGCCACACCCGGAAGAAGAGATATAAAACACACACGCGCACACGCACATGCACAGGATCGACATCAACGGGAACAGAACGGCACTCGAAAACAACAACAAAACAAGAGAAAACGCACGCGGCCGAGTGCATGACAAGGAGACAACCGAAACAGGAAAGCAACGAAGGAGGCGGAGGAGAGAGGAGGGGGCAACAGAACGAGAGAGGGACAGCAAGGGTTGAAAACGGTAGGACATCCCCCCACACACCACCACCACGGCCGCCTCAGTCAAGACGCAGACGCTTATCCATACGCGTCGAGACGAGGGCACGCCCTCTGGATAGACAAAAAAAAAGCCAAGCGTGAAGGCCACCAACCAAGGACACCAGCACCTCACCTCTGCATGGCAACGAGCAGGATATGTATATGCCACACAGGCCTCCCCCGAATTCTTCGTTGCTGCCGGCACACGGAGGGGACGCAGAAAGGGAATGTTGCGTTATTGGAGTGGCTAAAACTGGAGGCTAAAGTACGGGTGGTTCAACGCGTCTGCCGCCGTAATGCGCTCCGACGGCTCGTAGCGTAGCAACTTTTCTAGCAGATCGACACCAGCGCAGCCAAGCTTCTCGTACCCGGGCACGGAGCCGAGCACGTTGCTCCATTCCGGCTCGAAGTTCTGCAAAAACTCCGGCTGCGACAGCATGTTATTCGAGTTCGGGTACTGGTTCATGGACGGCCAAACCCGGTTGTTCGGTGTGCCTAGGAAGCGGAAGATCCGCATGAGCTGGTCGGCATCGTTCTTCCCGGCGAAGAGCGGCGTCCCGGTGGCCATCTCGGAGAAGATGCACCCCACGGACCACACGTCCACCGGCGGACCGTACTGCATCGAGCCGAGCAGAACGTCGGGCGGTCGGTACCACAGCGTCACCACCTCGTTCGTGAATTTGCGCACTGGGATGGCGAAGGAACGACCGAGGCCGAAGTCGCCTAGCTTCAGCTCCTTCTCGCGCGAGATGAGAAGATTCTGCGGCTTCAGGTCGCGATGCAGGACACTGCGCTGGTGGCAGAAGGCGACGCCGCGCAGCAGGTCGCGCATAAAGTGCTGAACCGTTGCCGCATCGAGGTTGCCGTTCTCGCGGTCGAGATACTTCTTCAAGTCTAGGTCTAAATACTCGAAGACGATCGTCAGACGGTGCTCGCTGTGACACACGTCCAGCAGCTTCACGATGTTCTCATGTCGCAGCTCCTTCAGCAGCGAAATCTCGCGAATGGCGGTGCACGGAACGCCCTCCTCCTCCGAGTCAAGCCGAATGCGCTTCAACGCGACCGTCGCGGCAGTGGACGTGTCTCGGGCCTTGTACACCACGCCGTAGGTGCCCTCGCCGATCTTCTCCTGCCGCTCGTACCGGCTGGTCATTGCTTTCCTTTTCGCGTTTGCCTCTTTTCTTTCTTTGCGTGTGTGTGTGTGTGTGCGTGTGTGTGTGTGTGTGTGTGTATCCTTCCTTCCTTTCGGTCTGCTGGCAACGGCAGCGGAGCGGAGGGGGGTGGGCGCTGGGTGCTCGCGTCTGCGTTTACAGATTTTCTGTTTTTTTTTTCGTTTCGTGTCTGTTTGGTTCTTTTCCACCGCAGATGACCACGGCCACGCTTTTTGTCGTCGTCTCGTGCGTGGGTGTAGACCACTTGCGTCTCGCTCGTTCGAAGCCGCGCAGACAGACGGACCGACACACAACGAACTATAAAGCACAGCGAAAGAAAAAAAAACAATAAAGGGTGGGGGAGGGGCACCGCGTCACGCAGAGCAGACAACAACAACGTTTCGTGTTTTTCTTCTTTTCAATATCAGGAGTGTGTGCACTTCGACACAAGCGGGCGCGGGAAGGAGTGGGGGCGGGGTAAGGGGAGAATGCAGCGCGTCCCGACTATCGACGGCGTTTATGCGTTACGCTGGTGGAGGGTGAGGGGGGGTAGGTCCTCGTGGCTCGATTAAGGTGAGCAACCGAAGGACTCGCCGTTCCCTTGCTCCTTTGGGGGGTTTAGATTTTCTTTGTCGTTCTGTTCCTTCTCCGACTTTTCTGTTTTCAGGTAGCAAGCGATGCGTCGAAGAGAGCGCGAGACCGAAAGTGAGGCGCATAACAAGTAACAGCAAGCCCAACTCGAAACCCCTCACACCGCCACCGGCACCCTCTGCAGAAAATCGAGAGAGGGTGGCAGTCGACCACAAAGAAGGAAGAGGAGAGGACGAGAAAGCCACCCCTACAGGAGGCCACACGCGTGTTGCCTCTCGTTCTTTCTCTCCACAAGGAGGGGAGGGGGGTGACGGTGCCGCACACGAGAGATAGAACTAAAACGGACAAAACAAAACGTATACCTTCGATACGTGCCGAGCAGCGCACAACCAGCTAGCGAAGAACGGGTACCGAGACGCACACTTACAACACGCGCCCCCACCCACCACCGCGGATCTTCTCGTGAAGTTGCCGTTCTGGGAGAGGTCACCGCGCCGCGCACCTCGTGCTCTCTTTGTGTTTTCGTTTCCGGGAGAGACGCGGCGTGAAGAGCGCAGGGCGAATCTCAGAAAGCGGCACGGGACAGTGCAGCGAGGAGGAAGAACGGCGAGAAGGACGAAGAACACGCCAACGGAAGAGTGTTGGATTCACTGGAGCTGGAGGAGAGGGGGGTGGCGGTAGCGATGATGAACAGTGGACTGGACAGGGGACACCTCAGCAAAGGGGAGGGGAAAAGCACACAAACAGCTGATGCGCACGCCTCCCGGTGCAGCGATGCGCGCTCGCTCGCTCACTCACTCACTCACTCACTCGCTCACTCTCTCTCTGGCAGCCCTCCCTTTGCCTTTCTGTGCCGTGTGTTTCTCGCTCTGTTCGTTTTCCTATCGGAGCGGGCCCTTCGCTTCCAGCACGTGTCGGCCGTGTCCTCCCGCCTCTTCTCTCTGCAAACTTTGGTCCCCACCAGCACGTGCGCCGCGTACGGGCGGTACACCTCTGGTCCGGGTGGAGGGATGCGCGACGGTGTGTGCTTCTTCGCGTGTGTGTCTCGCCCACTCGCAGGGAAAGGTGAAGCTCCAATACAGCGGGCAGGCGCCTTTTCGGCCTCCCAGTGTCCAAGCCGTTCTGGACCCTTCGGCAGCAGCGTGTGTGTGTGTGTGTGTGGAGGAAGGGGGAAGGGGAGTGCGGCTTCCTCGAGCGAGTCCGTGCGTCCGTTCGGAAGACAACAAAAGGGCGTTTAAACAAACAACAAAGAAGGAGGAGGAAGGGAGTGCGGAATAGTAGCCGTGGTGGCGGTTAGTCAAGCGGCTACGTAAAGGAGGAGGCAGAAGCGGTGGTGAAGGCTTCGACAGTGGAGTGGCAGCGGTGACAGTGATGCCCTTCTCTGGCCTTCAGTTTACTTTCTTTTTTTTTTGCTGCTGGTGAAGAGCCTCCTTCGTGAGGGGGGAAAGGGGGGAGGGGGGCAGAGCCGGAGATGGAGGGAGGAAGGGTGCAGGAGGCGCGGAGTATGTTGGCGGAGGAAGAGGGTGTTGAATTAGATTGCGTTACCGTTTGTGCGAGTGCACTTTCCTAAACCACCGAAAAGCAGTCCTATGTAGGTGAGCGCGCTTGTTGAGAGTCAGTGAGCGATGGTGCGCATGCGGGCGTGCGCGTGGGTTAGTGAATAGGGAAAAAGGGGGAAAAAGGAGGAACAAGCGGGCGAGCGCCGGAAGGGGTAGGAGGGAGTAGAGAAGGTTGTTGCCTGCACGTAACACAGCTGGCAGTGCATGAGCAAATCTACGCATATATATCTATAGAGAAAACGTGCGCGCCGGCTTCGTCTTCACCTTTTTTCCGAGGCCTCAAAGCCGCCGCTGCGCCGGATCTATCCACCCCCTCCTTCTTCTACCCCCGCACGTGCGTGAGCTACGGCGGCACTTCGATTGTTTGCTGGGTGGGAGGCGGGGGCAATCTCGTCGTTCGTGCGTGTCTTGGCGTAGAGAACGGTAAAATCAGGCAAAATTAGGAGAAAAGCATCAAAGTAAGCGAGAGAAAACAAGACTTAGGCAGAGGCAGCGGCGTAGGACACAACGAGGTGCAACCGCGCATCACCATTATCTCCCCCCCCCCCGTCTGCGCCATGTCCAACACAATGTGTACGTAGACGCTCCGCGAGACCACAACGCGGCCGCGTGCACGCTCCCGGCCGTTCGTCGTCCTCCTCTTGCATGTGCCAGTGACACAGGCACAGACAGGGACAGAGAGAGAGAGGCAGCATGCGTCCCTAGTTTTCTAGTTACGCGGCTTCTCCTTCTTCTGCCGGTACAGGGCGTACAGGCCGACGTTCGACACCTTCACGATCTTGAAGCGGACGCCGGGAATATCACCGACGGCGTGGCCAGAACGGCCGAAACCAGACACCAGCACCTCGTCGTTCTCCTCGATGAAGTGAAGGCAGCCATCGTTCGGCACGAACGCGATGATCTTCTTGTCGTTCTTGATCAGCTGCACACGCACACACTTACGAATGGCGGAGTTAGGCTGCTTGGCGCCGACGCCGATCTTCTCCAGCACGATGCCCTTGGCGTGCGACGACCCGCCGAAGGGGTTCGCCTTCCTGGCTGAGAAGGTGTGCGCGCGCTTCCAGCCCTTGTCGGCCCAGCGGTTGCGGCAGCGCAGGCGCACCAGCTTACGAGCTGCGTTCTGACCGTTGGTCTTCGTCATCTTGAAGGAGGGAGATGGCTAGGGAAGAGTGCCTGACACGAAGTGTCTTCTCTTCACAGCCGTACGTGGTTGGAAGAGGAAGAGCGAAGGTAAGGGATGCAATGTGTCGCAAGAAGCGCAGGAATACGTGTGTTTGTGCGTGACGTGTGCGGTGGAGGAAGACGCGCACGTCGCAGACGTGTGGCAACAACGATGGACGGGTTCGCAAGCGCGAAAAAGGGGGAGAAGAAAGAAAGGGAGAGAGAAGGTAGGAGAGCCGGCCGACGGGAACACAGGTTAACACGTATGCACGCTTTTTGTTTTGTCCCTATGTCCGGCGAGTACAGCCGGTGCCACGCGCCCCCTGCACCCATATGTGCATACTTCAGTGAAGGAGACCGTCCGCACGGACCACTGGTGTCACGTCACCCGTGTCACCCAAGACGGCGATGCAGGCGTCCTGTATGTCCTTTCCCTCAACGACGGAGGCAAAAGCCGCCGCCGTCGCCCTCAGAGAAGAGAGCCGCCGTCCTTGATCGTCGGTTTTGTGGTCGTGGTGGAAACGAAAAAAAAAACGAAAACAACACGGAACGGCGTACTGAGCAGATGGTCTCCCTTTTCAGTGCGCCGTCCACATGTGCGCGCGCAGAGATGGCTGGGCACACACGCACACGCACATGCAGACGGGGGCACCCGCACACATGAGCGCCATCTCCGAAACCCCAAAGAAAAAGCGAAGAGAGGAATAAGTGCGAGAGAGAGAGACAGGACGTCTTTTTTTTTCTTCCGTCTGCATCGTTGGCTGTCAGGTGTGGGGAGGCAGAGCAGCAGCAGCAGCAGCAGCAACAGCAGAGGGGGCTTCAGTGCATCTGTGTGTGTGTGCGTGTGTCTGCCTGTGTGGGCTCCTCTGGAGAAGGTGGGAGGACCTGAACGGTAGGAGATGCTTGAGGCGAGAGAAAACGATGGGCTGAGGGTGGAAAGACACCCACCCCAACCCCCATGTCTTGTTCTCGCCACCACTCCCAGCACTCCCCTGCCTTTTCGTCCTCTTCAGCTCCACCTGACTCACATCACACGCACACATACACAGACGGCATCGCCCTTCCGCTCTCAGTGCCAATTCCGCACTCGCACAAACACAATTCGCTCCCATGAGGCATCCCACACGCGCGAAGGCGTGTGCATGCAGCGACAGAGAGAGAGAGACGCACCGGCACGCACGCGCTCTTCCTATTCCATACCCTCAATGTTGGTCTTGGTCTGGACGTAGATACCGTCAAGGAACTTACGGATATCCTTCTTCTTGACCAGGCACATCTGGTGCAGCACGGCGGCCTCGCGGGACACCTGCTCCAGATCGTTGCCGTCGAAGATGATCTCATCCTTGACCTTGGACGGGTCGGTCTGGCTGACCTTCACGCTGCTGGGCACCAGCTGGCGGCGCACGCGCTTCTCACCAAGGAAGTTGCGGACCTCGATGTTCTGGCCATCCACGGAGACGTTGATCGGAAAGTGAGCGTAGGCGCAGCGCACCTTGAAGCGGTAGCCCTTCGTCACGCCAGTGATCATGTTCTGCACGTGCGCCTTGGTGGTGTTCAGGCACGCGATCGGGATCTTGGAGCCGAACCAGCGAATCACCGTGAAGGTGCGATTCTTTTTGTCCACGCGCAAGTCCAGCTGCAGGTGCGTCAGGTCCTTCGTGAGGGTGCCGCGTTTACCCGTGACGGTGACCTTGCGGCCCTTCACATCGACGGTCACACCCTCCGGGATTTGCAGGGTGCAGAGGCTCTTGACCTTCACCATCTTCCTGAGAGAGCGAAAAGGGGGACGAGGGGGTTGTAATGCACGTCCAACTGAGCAAAAGAAAGGGGGGACAGCGTTAAAGACGTGCGCACACACGCGCGGGAAAAAGGGGAGTGTAAGGGTGCCGAAAGGCAAAAAAAAAAGAAGGGCAACAGAATCGGAAAGGTTTTAGGGCGTACATGCATGCACGCGTGGCAACGTATTGCGATGATGGTGCGATGAACGAGGCATGAGCAGCGAGAGAGAAGCGCGAGAAGAGGACATGAAGAAGACGCGTCGGGAGGTATCCGCCAGGGAGAGAGAGAGGGAGAGACGGATAGCGCCATGAATTATACGCTGATGTGCACATGTCACAGGAAGGAGCTGCATGACAGCGCGCCGGCACAGGGGAGGATTTGGCGTACAATCCTCTTCTCGAAGCACACGCAGGCAGGCACACAAGCAGAGAGATGTGCATATCGAGCACACTACTCTGACCATCCAAAACGCAGCGGCACGAGAGGGAGAGGGGAATGGAGGGGAAATCGAAGAGACGGGTGCAAGAGAGAAGCGAGCAGCAAAACATGAGAACGGTGCCGTCTCTCAATCGCTCCCTCCATACGCATGTACCCCTCGTGCATCTCTGCCTCTCTGCTCTTCATCGTTTTTTTTTCCGCGTATCCTCGTGCCCTGTGTGGTAGTGTGTCTGTGGGATGAGGGGGGAAGAGGACCTCTTCCTCCTCCTCCACCCCCCTTCACTCTCCCGTGTAGGTGTGGCTTCTTCGGTTCCTCCGATCATGCTTCAGACGTTTAGTGATTCGAGGACTGGAAACAAGAGCGTGTGCGTGTGCAGCGTACACAAGAACAAAAATAATAATACGGGAATGAATGAGAAAACAACAAAGGAAAATGCGCGCGGCGGAGAGCGCACAATGGAGGGCGTGGGCGGTGATGATGGTGACGGCTCGCACGAAACAGACACGCACACGCACACGCACGCGTACATGTAGATAAAGGAAGAAGATAGACACAGAGAGAACATCTAGCGTGCCCGACGAAGGACAAGGAGAGAGAGACTCGCAGACGCCGGGAGAGTGGTTGCAAGTACCCTTTCCTATTCTAAAGCGCTCTGCCTGTTCGGGCCAGCTCACACACTCGAAAAGGCACTAACAAGTGAAAACGGAAGAAGGCCAAGCGAAAGCGTGCGAAGCGAAGATCTAATACAGGGAAGGGGTTTGGCGTCCGTGCTTGCGAATCTTGAGTGAGAACAGTGCTCAAGCACCAGCATGCCACCGAAACAGCCGCGAGGGCGAGTAGTGAAGGTGGTGGAGGAGAGGCGGAAAAGCGCTCGAGGAGAGGAATGAAAGACACATGAGCAAGGGTGGAAGTGCCTGCACGCCCATACGCATACACACACACACACGCACACACACGCACACACACACACATATATATATATATGTGTGTGTGTATGCGCCAATCATGAAGCGAGAGAAGAAAAAGGGGGGAGGGCAAAGAAAAAGAAAAAGGTACAGCAAAAGCGCACAAGAGCATACGCGCGCGCACACCCCATACAGGCATGCATGTATATACATGTACATGCGTTTTTATCGATGGACTCTAACATAAAGGTACAACGAAACGGTAAGCAATGCCACACCACAAAACAACAAATGAAAAGAAGTAGAGGCCCGCACACGCACACACACACACATGCGCATATATATCTGCTGTTATCCTGTCGATGTGTGCGTGCGTGTGTGCGTGGAGGAGGGAAAGGAGGGGGAGAAGAGTGGCTCATGAAAGCATTGGAGGTGGACCGGGGGATGTGGCGTACCTAAGGAAAATGACGCAGACCCCGACAACAACGCACCGAACAAGAAGTAAAGCGGCGAAATATATATATATATATACACGCACATATACAAACAAATATGTGATGGACGGTGTGCTCATGACAGCGTGAGTGGGTACAGGAAAAGGGAAAAAGCACGAAACCAAACAAAACGACCCACCGCGTGTGTGCGCGTGACTCTGTATCTGTTGTCCCCGCCTCAAAATCTCCCTCTCGCCTGGCACACACGCGCACACGTGCTTGGTGTCCCCAAATGGAGAGGGAGAAGGAAAGCTGGATAATAGCTGAGGCGAGGAAGCAGGAGGTCGTCGTACTCGCAACGGTGGCGGCAAACGATGGCCCGTCCGTAGGTTATCGCTTGTTTTAGTGTGTGTGTATGTGCGTGTGTGTGTGTGTGTGTGTGTGCTTCTCTTCCGATCACAGCACCACGTGCCACGCGCCACTCGCTCTCTCTCCCCCTCCCTCCCCCCTACACGCACACCTCTTCTGGAAGACACGCCCCACTGAGCCACAGACGCGCACGCGGGCACGCACAAAGGAAAAACAAAAAGAATAATCGAGCCGCCACTCTCCGCGAGTGCCCTCAGCGCTTTCCTTCCAGGGCCCCAAAATCGAGCCTCGGCACCACCGGAGTGGTGCTCACCAAAGTGGTGTCGTGGCCAGCGCTCACGCGTGCACCGGTCGACGATGGCACTGGCTGCGCCATGCCCTTCCTCGGGTGCACGCTACTGATATTCGTGAGATCTACCCTATTCGAAATCGAGCTGGGCTTGTTGCCCGTTGGCACCTGGCGGTTCACGTCGCTCGTGCTTCGTTCCCTCAACGACTTCATGACGTCCAGGTTGCAGAACGAGATCTCTGCCGCAGACGGCTTCGTGGTAGCGTTGCTGCTCAGCATGCTCGCACGTCCCTTGCCCGATCCGCGCGCCTGCTCCGCTGGGGGAATGCTGTAGAAGGCAGAGAGTCGCGTCGCATTGTGCTGCGACGAGGATGGCCGCGCATGCGGCGAACCCCCGCCGAGGCTGCCGGTGCTACGAGTGCTACTGTTGGTGCTGACCCGAACGCCAGATCTGCGGCGGCTTGGTCGGCTCAGCGTTGCGGTCGACTTCGGCACTGTGTAGTATGTCTTCGACCTCGCAAACGCCTCTGTTGCCTTTGCACGGCTCACCTGCCTGCGCGTACAAGTCGCACCAGCGCTGCTGTGGGTCTTGGACGAAGCCAGCGTTGCAGAGTTCTGGCGGCGCAGTGCGCGCTGCTGCTGCTGCATGGAGTCCCGCGTTTGGGGGATCGCCGTCTGGCATCGGGAGAAGAGGCGGTTCGGTCGACGCACTGGCTCGCCCTTGTCGGCTGCGGCGCCTTCACCGGCCCCCGCCGCCGAGCTCATGCGACGGGAGAAGTTATAGGTGCTGATAGACACAGCCTCGGCAACGTCGGTGTTCGCCACGTAAGCCACATCCGCCTCCAACACCGGCAGCACGCCCGCGGAGGCCATGCGCGAGTAGTTGGCGCGCGCGGCTGCTGTCAGAGCGGCGGGTGACGCACCAGTTGCCAGCGCAGCCGCAGGCGTCGCGGCACCGACGCTCGTGGCCTGCTTTATGGGTCGCATAGGTGTGACCGTTGACGGGTTCGGCCGAGGCGAGAGGCCGGTAGCCGTCGCCGTCGTGGCGGACACCCGCGGAAGCCCAGAGGGACAACGGCTGAAGAGCGAGCAGCTCTCCAGGTTCGCAGCTGATGGCGGCTGGTGCCCGCTAGTGTGCGTTCCAGTGGCTGTTCTGCTAAAGGGGATCATGCTTTGCGAGAGTGCCAGCGCCGCTACCGTTGCGCTGCGGCTGAACGGGGTCGCGCCCTGCTCCACCGGGCACGGCGTGGCGCCGACGACGTCCTCGCGGACGGCGATCGTGGCTCGCGAAGGCGTCGCGGAGAACTGATTCACGGCGCGTGCCAGGTTGCTCTGTCGGGTGGACGACGCAAGGCGAGAGAGAATCTTGCAGCTCCCCTTTACAGTCTTATCATTGCGGCGCGACGACTCTGGGAGGAGCGAGGTGTCACTTGTGCCGCTCTTGCCGGGGATCGGCATCAGCGAAGTGGACGTCGCATTCGTGTTCAGGAAGCTCTCGCGGCGCACAATGCGGGCCATCTGCATGATGCGGTCGGCGTTGCGGATCAGCTCCATGTAGGCGACATGCTCTGTCTTTGGGGCGTTGTCCCAGTGGTCATACCAGATTAGCAAACCGCTCAGCGCGTCGCCCACCTGGCGGCGGCGGTGATCAACGAGGGTTGAGAGGACGTCCGACTCGGACAGGCCCCACTTGCTGCCAGGCCGCAACGTGCGCCCTGACATCTGCGAGACGGCGTCGCGCAGCTGGTGCATGAAGGTGTGAAAGTGCGCCTCCGTGCGCGCCTTCACAGCGTGGATCAGGAGCTGGAATTTGTGCACGCTCTGCGCGTTGAGCACGTACAGCTCCATCTTGAGCCGGTCAAGCAAGATACGGAGGCAAATGCGGATGAGTGACACCATCTCGTTCGAGAACTCAAAGCCCGCAGGGAACACCGAGTACCCGTTCGGCGCCTCGTACTCCTCCATCGAGTCGCTGACCAGCTCCTCGATGCGAGAGCGCAGCTCGCAGCTCTTCGCCACGCCGTCGCCGCCGAGCGCATCACGGTCCTGCATGTACCGCGTCAGGTTCGTGAGTTCCTCGTCCTTGGCCGCATGGTCGCGACGCAGGCGACACAGCTCCGCCTCCAGCTGCTCGATAGTACGCTTCTGCTGAG
This sequence comes from Leishmania donovani, assembly GCF_000227135.1. Classification (NCBI taxonomy): domain Eukaryota; phylum Euglenozoa; class Kinetoplastea; order Trypanosomatida; family Trypanosomatidae; genus Leishmania; species Leishmania donovani. Next base: position 432,711 of record NC_018248.1, on the reverse strand, counting down.
ACAGCAGTAACTCATTGTTCCTCACGGCCTTGCGCTTATTGCTCTCGCACATCTCCATCGCGTCATCCAGGCGAACCTGCGTCCGCTTCAGATTTTCCTCCGCCTCCTCCAGCTGCGCGTTGGTGTTGCGCAGAAGTTGCTGCATGCGGCGGCGCTCCTCCTCGGTGGAGTCCGTCGCGTCCGCCAGGGTCTTCTCCGTCTCCGCCTTCTCCGCCCGGAGGCGCCCAATGAGGCCCTTGTACCCGTCCAGCTCCGCCTGGATGCGCCGGATCTCGTCCAGCAGCCGCTGGTTTTCCTGCTCAAAGTTGAGCAACGCGTACTCGAGCGCGCGCACGTTGTCCTCAGTCGTGGACTTCTCAAAGTCGTCGATGGCCTGCGCCACATCAACCGGACAGGCGTCCGCGTCACCCCTACCAAGGCGCCGCTTCGCTATGGCAGCCGTCTCTGCGGCGCGCAGGTCGTCCCATGGAATGGCTTCAAGGTGCGCGGCCCCAGCGCTGCCGGTGTGCTTGTCGTCGCTGCCGGCACCATAGCCCATCGCGATGTACTTCATGGTGCGCTGCTTCCACATGCGGGAGAGCGCCTTGAGCGCTTTGATACGGTCGGCCAGCACGGCGGTCTGCCGCTCCAGCTCTTCGTCTGCGAGGCGCGCGGCGTCCGCGAGCGCCTGCTCATCCCTGGCAAGAAAGCCTTCGAGGCTGGCGTTCTCGCGGCGCAGCGCCGAGTTCTCACAACGCGTGTTCGCCAGCTCCTCGAGCAGCGCGTCACGTTCCGCCTCGGCCTGCTCGCGGAACATCTGCTGCTCCAGCGTCTCGTCCTTGGAAAAGCGCAAGCGGCTCTCCAGCTCGCTGATTCGCTCGCGCAGCTCACCGATGAGAGCCTCCAGCTCGAGGATGCGATCAAACTGCTCTCGCTCCCGCACCACCGCCTGATAGCGCTCACGTGCGCCCTCAGCGTTCTCATACACGATGCGCCTCTGGCCGTCTCCGATGGGCTCCGGACGGGGCTCGTCATCATCGTCGGCCTCGACGATTTCCTCGCCCCGACGCTGCGCAGAGACGGCGCGCATCTGTGAAGGCGAGGACACGCATGTGAGGCTTCCACGGTCTCCCCTTGTGCGCCTCGACACATCTGTGTCGTCCTCGACGCTATCAGCGCGCCTGCCGGCCAGCGTCTCGCCATTGTAACCCCTATCAGCCGAAAGACTGGTGTTCGACGACGAAGACGCCAATGAAGAGGACGGCGATGGGCTGGTCAGCGAGTTGAGCGGCCCGCCAGCCTCCAGCTCGGCAAGGCGTCGCGCCAGCGCGTCCAGAGTGGCGTTGCGCGACACGACGGTGCGATGCAGCTTCTGGTTCTCGCGAACAGCGTTGTCGAGGCGCTGTTTCGACTCGCTCTGCGTTGCCGCGCGATGCAGCAGCTCGTCCGCCTCCAGGTCAGCTGGCATGACGGACCCACCGCGGATAGACGGGGAGACAGACACGCGGCGGAAGGCTTCGAGGGCAACGGCCACCTTGTGTGTCTCCGGCGGCGGCAATGCTGAGATGCTCGGCTCCAGCGAGCGCGGGTTCGGCGACCCGGAGCCAGGGCTGCCGGCCGGCGAGATGCCCCCCAGCAGGTCCTCCACCTGCATCATCGGCGTGCTGGCGTGGGCGCACTGGTAGTCGATCGTCTCTGCCTGCTGGCGTACCATGTCCAGCAGCTTTGCGTTGTCGCGTTGCAACTGCTTGATGCCATCCAAGGTGAGGTTCTCCATGTCCGCCGGAAGGTCGACCGAGACCGCGATTTGGCCAAGCGTGGCACTGCTCATGCCGGTCATGGACGCGTTCGCGCCACGCGAGAGCGCGTTGAGGTCGACGTAGTGGAAAGAAATGAGACTTTGGGTGTGCAGACAGGCGCTGGCCGCCGTCTCCGCCGCCGCCGCCTCCATCTTCGCCGCGTCCTCGAGGTAGGCGCAGACTACGTCGCCGTGGTGCAGTTCACGCCGACCCTTCGCCCCGATGCTCTTGCCATTGACCTGGACGTCGATGAGGCGCGAGAGGCCCTCAGCAGTGGTGGGTGGCTTGAAGTGGACATAGTACCGCTGCTCGCACGAGCGCTGAGCCACGCGCTCCAACACCAGCGACCCCAGGCCCATCACCTCCCCCGCCATCGCTGCAGCCTCCCCTGCGGCGTCCGGCCGTTGCGCGGCCTCACCACTCGCGCACCCCAGCGAGCTCGCGTCTGCATCCATTAGGATGGTGGTGTGACGCTTCTGGGCGTCATGGCTGTCCTCGTCGGTGGTGTACGAGGTGTCACCGGCCGCCATAGTCGGCAGCGGATGCAACACATGACTCAGCGGGAACTCCATCGCCTCCTTCACCAGTGCCGAGACGCGCACAGCGCCGCCCTCAATGCACGAGCCCCCGATCCCCGCCACGCTCGTGTACTTGCGGTGGGACGATATTAGCAGCGGCGCTGTCAGCCCGCTGCTGATGGCGGTCAGGAAGGTCTCGTTGCACCCGGCTGCGGCCAGCGGTACATCGGCGGCACGACGCTGCTCGGTTTCGACAGCCTGCGCCATCGACAGCGGCGGTGACGGCAGCAGATGGTCGCCAGCCTCCGCCGTGCCGCCTCCCAGGACAGGCAACAAGGCCACCATGTCCGTCACGGAGGCGTGCAGGTTGCCGCTCTGCAGGCTCCTCACCCACATCTCCATCTGCACCTTCAGCTTCTCGTTCTCCTGCTTCAGCATCATATTCTGCTCCAGCAGGTTCGCGCGCGTTTGGAAGGTCTTGTTCACCATCGGCCGGTTGCGGACCTTGCGCACGTCCTTCGCGTATGTGAGGGTCGCGCAGGATTCCTGGTAGCTGAAGGCGATGGGCGAGATGTTGGCGATCATAAACGTCTTGCTGTTGCCACCAAGGTTGTCCTTGAGAACCATCGTCAACAACGAGTCGCGGTAGTTCACAAACCTCGCCCCGCTCGCGATGTCGTTGATGACGCGTGCCAGAGTGGCGAGTGACTGGTTAATCTGAATGCCCTCCGCACGGTTCGTCCCGCTTGTGTTCGCCGTCTTTTGCCGCTCGCTGCCAGCGAGGTCCACCAGGTTGATCGTCGCCTGGTGCTCCACAGTCTCTCGCGCGTCACGGTTGGTGCGGTACTGGGCGACGCGGATCTGCAGAATGGCGTGGCTGCGACTGCTGTGTGCATTCATACCCGTCTCGGCGGTCTGCCGCCGGCGCAGACCCATCTCGATCATCGGGTATGCCTTCTCGGCCGAGGTCACCGTCTGCTGCTGCAGGTCGTGGATGATCATCGTCTCCCTCTTCCCCGTCAGATCTCGGACGAATTGCACACGCAGTGGGCCCTGGCGAGAGAAGAGACAATAAACCTCGTTCTGGTAGATCTCGTAGAAGGAGAGGTGCACAAGGTACGAGTAGTCTGTCACCTTGTCGTTCCGGTACGACTGCTTCACCGCCTCCAGGCGGCCAAACAAGTCGTCCAGAGTGCGCGGCACAACGCCGGGGTCACGGCGAATGTTCGTCGTGTCGCCGAAGAGCGTGTAGGTCTTGCCACTGCCCGTCTGGCCGTAGGCGAAGACGCACGAATTGATGCCGTCTATGGCGGCCTTGACGGCGTGCATCGCGGTGCGCTGGTACACCTCCTCCTGCGTCCCGTACGGCGGCGGCTGAAGGAAGTCACTTGTGCGAATCAACGGCATCTGCAGCAGCTGCGACTCTTCCATCGATGCGATGCAATAGTCGCACTCGTAGTAATTGGCGGTGCTGGTGGACACGAGGCGGGCGTCGCCGGCAGTGGTAGCGCGAGCGCCACCTACGGTCCGGCGGGAACTGATGCCTGACGCGCCGGCAGCCGCGCCGCCACCACCAGCGGTTTTGCGAGAGTTTCGAGCAGCGCCAGCATGGTTCGCGCGGTCGGTCAGCATCTGCACGACGTTGTTGCCGTCCTTCGCGACAGTAGCGGCGTCGTCGATCGACGTGGGATCATGCATCACCACCACATTTTCCACCACAGATACGCAAATCCGCTGCGCCTCGCGCAGCACTGACTTGCGCGCGACCGTGGAGGAGCGGGTGTTCGTCGCAGCACCGCCGTTATTGGTTAAGCACGCCGCATTCTGTGGCACATTTCGGATGCGCACGCACACAAAGATGTGCCCGTCATCAGGGTATACCTCTTGAGCTGCACCACGACCCATGGTGATTGAGAGATGTCCCGCCGGGAGGTGAGTGCGGTGGGTGCGTGGCGAAGCGCAGGAGAGAGTAAAGACAGGCGCGCAGCCGTTGAATAAGCACAGAAAAAAAAAAGGAAGTGGAATCAACGAGTAAAACGAGAGCTCTACGTGCGGTAGCCAAAAGACGAACAGCGCCAAAGATGGCGGCGCAGCGAGAAGGCAAGTCTGGTGACGTGCGCACACGCACACAGAGAGAGAAACCAAAGGGAAGTACAGTGAGAGCGAAACCGGCTACAAAGGAAGAGAGTGCGTGTAGGAGAGATGAAGAGCAACCGCCTTTTTCTAATTACCTGTATGGGTATGTGCGCGTATATATATATATATATTATATATATTATATATATTATATATATTATATATATCGACCAATGTCGGGGAGATCAATGACGGCAGCGGTCGGAAGGGCGCAAGCTGAATGGCACGTGACGAGCGCGCCCCCTGCTCTTCGCTGATCAGAAAAGGGGAAAGAGATGAAAGGCGGCGGCAGCGGCGATCGCAGCATGCAGGACGTGTTATGCCTCTATGTGGACTACCACCAGGATACCTCGCTTCACCTTGAGTTGCTGCAGACACGGTTCGAGTGCGTGTGCGGGCGTTCGTGTGCGCATACGTGAGTGTGTGGGTGCATACAGAGCGGAGTAAGCGTGAGAGAGAGAACAAATAAAAGGGAGCGAAGGGCGCACCACTGGGAGGAGAGACGGAGGATAAGGAAAGGAGAGAGACACATAAGCTTGAGCACACGTGCACGCACGTTCATGCACACGGCTGCGCGTACGTGCGCGCGGCATCCCCCGATGCCAATGAGGAGGAGGGAAGGGAAACTGTGGAGGTATAAGAGCGCGCTTGGTCGGTCGTTGCCACGCATGCGTTCCTCAATGCAGGGCCATGGATGTGGCGGTGCCAGTGGTGCTGTCGTTTCTTCAAAACGCCCTTCCCATGGCATGCTCACGTGTGGGTTGTCGAGTGCAGATTCTTCTTCCTTCACATATATATATATATATATCACCTTCAAGCCAGTCCCTCTACTGCCGCTGCTGCGCGTGCTCATGCCTCTTCCTGCTGTCGTCTCGAATTTTAGGATTGTCCATCACCATCATCAGCCTTTTCTCTCACTTACTCCCCCACCCACCACGGCCGCCTCCCTCTCGTCCCTCTTTTCCGCCGCTACTGCGCCTTCAAAACCGGGAGAAAGGGCGAGAGGGAGAGAGAGAGTTGTGGTGGGAGAACGGAGGTGCAGCTGACAGAGGAGTGGGAGGCAAGCGAACACACACACACATACATATATACATGTAAAATGCATATATATATATATATCCATACATATACATTTACAGGGAGAGAGAAAGGGATGAACATGGGCAAGCAGACACGTGAGAAAAAGCAAGGCCCGCACACAACGCGAGAGACGAGCAGAGCACACGCACACTGAGACATAGAATCATATCATCCACCCCTTCATGCTCACCTTCGTGGCGACAGAAGAAGGCACCGATCTACTGTATCGCCTCACAGACACACATCCTCACAGACGCATCGGCACGCATGTGCGGCTGCGCGTATACATTCGCAAAACTAATGATGCGCACATTTGCAGAGGATGCAACAGAGAAGCGAGGGAGGGAGGAAGAAGGGGAGAGCGGCGTCCGCGTGCGCAGGTGCGGCTACAAAGACTCGTGAAAGACAGAGACCACCCGCGCGGAGCAGGTCGAAGACGGCGAGAGGGATGGCAAGGAAAGGCGCAGCGGAGGAGGAGGGCATGGGCTGCCCAGGCGGGAGAGTAGGCGAAGCGAAGCACTGAAAATGAGAGCAACAACAGCTGTAAAAGAGAACTGGCAGTGGCGTACGTCACACCAGCGCATCCGTTCACACAGCGGCGCACACATACGTGAGTGAGCGTGCGTGTGTGCCTTTGAAATCTGCATCACATCCGCCCTCTCTCGCTTTCCTGCTCTGCATACACTCCCACACCCAACGCAGTCGAACGTCGTGGCCATGAAGGCACGCTCTCCTTCTTAAAGGAAAACACAAAAGCCCTCACCGCACGCCGTATGCATCCGCACTCGCCCCACGCCTTCGTCTTTTTCATCTCTCCTTCATCCCATCATGCGCTGTACATGCATCTACTTGTATTGCAACAAGATAGGGAAAGAAAGAGAGAGAGAGATGCAAGCTGCGAAGAAGGGGGGAATAATGGAGATGGTCCATGCACTCTGCCTCTATTCCTCCGACAACTCCACGGAGGAGGGGCTTCGGGTGTGAACTCTGTCGGTGTAGGTAGTTCCCACCTACGACATCGGCGACTCGCTCACTCGCCTCGCTGGCTCGCCCTCGTCCGCGTCTGTCCTCGACCCTTCCGTCGCCTGAGGGGAACCATGGCGGACTGAGGGGAGCCCCTCTACGTTTGGCGACCTCGTTGGGGAATTCATCTCTGGCATCGAGAAGCGTGCCGGCGCAAGCGCCGAGGCCGACGACACTGGGGAGAGACGGGATGACGCGGCCGTCGACGCTGGCGGTGGGGTCGCTACGCAGTGCTCTGCGTCGGGTTCAGTGACACCTGCACGGTGCACCAATGGTGGCAGTGGCTTCGTCGCCATCGAGTCCGCCCCCACAAGCGTCACCCCCGGCACGGGGACAGGAGGAGGGCTCGGCACCGCAGTCACTGGTGCTCTGAAGGGGCCGATGAACCGGGACGGCTCCGTGGAGAGCTCCGGTTCATTGTCCGTGATGGAGCTGGTAAACTGCGGAATGGACCTGGACGGCGGGTTCAGCAGGCTGCCGCCAGCGCCGGCCGCAGAGGTGCCAGCATACGGGGACAAGAGCCCCTGCCACGTCCCGATGCCTACCGACGGCGCGCCTGCACCAGACGAGGATGGAGCGGGCGGTGCTGCTGTGGCAAGTGGAGGTGGCGGCAGCGTACCGCCTGTCGAGAAAGACCTGTACGGTGCCGCGCTGTTTCGCTGCGCCGTGATCACAGGGGCGGGGCCGCCAGCACCGATAGAAGGTGACGGCTGGCCAGTGGTGAGGTACGTGCCAGCCCCGGCTTTAGTGGAAGGCTGCGGTGTACCGCTGTGCCATGGCTGCGGTGCTGCGTTGGCGCCAATGCTGATGCTATCCATGGCGCGTCGCTGCTGCAGCTGCTGCTCCTCGAGTAGGTTGGTGATGCGCCGCAGCTCGCTACGGATGGACTGGGTGTCTGCGTTGGGCAGTAGCGCCGCCTGTGGACACATGTTGGCGGGCGGGTAGTAGTAAGGTGTCGGCAATGGCTGCGGCGAATGGCGAAGCCCGCTGCCAAAGTTAAAGTCCACGAGGTAGGGTAAAGCAGGCGCCGGCGCTGGAGGGGGCAGGACGGACGGCGCTGCCAGTGGCAACAGGTGATTCGCTGGCGGCTGTGACTGGAGGCTGGTCGAGGCTACGTTGGCAGACGCGGGTAGCGGTAGGGCCGTCGACTTCAGAGCCTCCTTCCCCATTTCTGGGGCTTCTGGGGCTTCTGGGACTTCTGGGGCTTCTGGGGCTGCCGGGGTTGCCGGGGCTCTCGCTCTATTGCGCCGAGCTGCCGCCTCCTCCTCTCTCCGCTGCTGCGTCTCGCGCTGCTGCTGCTCCAACATCGCCTGCGCTGCGCGCGGCGCCATCATCTTCAGCTCCTTCTCGCGCTTCTCGCGATCTAGCTCCGCCTGCTCCCGCCGCGCCACCTCCTCCCGTTCCCGCTGCAGTCGCTCCTCGGCCAGGCGGTATTCCTGAATCTCCCGCTCCCGCTCTGCTTGCTTGCGTTGCTGCTTCTCCAGGATCTGCCGTGCATTCTCCCTCTGCAGCTCAACGGCACGCTGGCGCGCCGCCATCTTCTCGCGGTGGCGCTCCTCAGCAGCAGAGAGGCCGTCGCCGCCGATGAGGAAGCCGCCGCCGCCCAAGGCGGCTCCGCTCGTGCTCGGGCGCGGGCTGCGGGTGGGGAAGGGACCACCACCACTGCTGTTGCCACCGTCTGAGTTGAGCGGCGGCAGCACCGTCGGACTTGTGCTGGGTCGGCCAGCGCCTTTCTCACCGGGTGATAAGTACACCGGGGCCGCAGCAGCCCTGGGAGTACCGGCTTCGCTGGAAGGGTAGCACACCTGCGATGGCGCCGGATGCTGCGGCAACGGCGTGAGGGAGAGAGGCGGCACCTCTGCGCCTGAAGCCGGGCCGCTGTGAAACGTGAGGGGCGGCTTTGGTCTGTACACAGCAGGCAGGGGAGCGGGCAGGTCCCTGACCGGCGCGATGGCTGGGATTACGGGGGTAAAGGTGCTCACGATGTGCTGCCCCTGCGACACGAGTGGGTGCGGATGGCCGTCCGCACCACCACCGCCGCCGCCGTAGGGGGAAGCGTAGTTGGCTGCAGCGTACTTTTTGCCGCGCGGAGTGCCGCCGTTGCAGCCTTCGGGGGCACTGTACGGGGCTACGGCCTCGTTGGAGGGTCCATCGTTAGGTACGCCAGAACTGGGGTTCAACGGGGCAACACGGCTACCTCTGCCACCGCCATTGCTGTAGTTGGCGTCGTCGTCCACCGCAAACGGCGGTCGACTTGGCCCACCAACACCTCTGGCGCCGCCAACCCCAACTCTGATGCCCGCCGCTTGCACTCGACGCGGGTCGAGGTCGCCTTGCGGGCGTACACGAATCACCTCCTGATGGCTAAAGGGGTTGCCATTAAGGCGGTAGATATATTCTTCGTGTCCGATTTTGGCGGCCACTTGCTGCTTGCGTCTGCGGGCCTCGCGGAGCATGATAGGAAGGGGGGATGGTGTTGGTGGTGGTGGTAGTGGCGAGGGGAGTTAAGTGGGGGAGCGTGTGTTTGAAATGGACGAGGGGGTCCTCTGGATCAATGGAAGCCCGGAGGTCCTCGGCGCACGTGAGAAAACAAACGACAAAGGGAGAAATGAATCAAAAACGCAATGATGCCCACACGGATAGGAGCGGCGCAGGAGAGAGTGTGCGTGCGTGTGTGCGTGTGTGTGGAGAGAAGCCCGCGCGAAGGAGTGACAATAAGGAAGGAAAGAACCAGGGAGGCCGACACACAGACCCAAGGAGTAGGAGGGGGGGTGCCTGCCGTGGTGTGTATGCGTTGTGATGGATGGGCGTTGATCAAGCATACACACACGCACACACACGCACCAGGAAATGGGGAGGGGTCGAAAAGATGGCGTCCACACCAAGAGAAAGAGAAGTCTATCATTCAAGCGGTAAAACAAAAAAAAGTGTATGAGGAGGGAGGAGAGGCGAGAGGGGGCATGGGGTCTTGGGAGAGCCCAGGCACCGTATGGTACACACTCACGGACAGAGAGGCAGAGACACACTTGACGCACTCAACGGTGCTCTGTCACTGTTGCGGCAGTGTCCTAGAAATAGTCGTCGTAGCAGTAGTAGTCGTTGCTGCGGCGCTCATGCCGGGACTAAACGCATGTGCACCCGTGAGGGGGCGTTCGTGTGTTGTCGAACGGCGTGAGTACGGAGGCGAAGGTGAAGAAGACGCAGAGCGAGAGATGAAGAGATGAGACGAAGAGCGCGATGGCTCGGGTGCATCACGAACCGCTTCCAGAGGCGAAGACCGCAGAGAACCGTGCCTCGCGCCTACGAGGCGCGGAGAGGGGAGCAGTACATGCGTGCACGCTGACGTGTAAACGAGTCCGTCCTGTTCAGTCGCGAAAACGTCGAAAGACAGGCCCTCGGTCCGCGCAGCTTACACGCACGGACACACGCACACACACACGCACACACACCTCCCACACCGGCATCCATCCTTGTCACTTCTCTATGAAGGAGTGGCAAGGCCGATGTCCACGTGGATGGGGCCATCGCAATCCTCTCGGTGTTTCTGCCGCTCCTGCGCGTCCTTTGGTTCACGACCTCGTTTTCGCGGTAGTGGAGGCTTGCTGGCGAAGGCCCGAGACCTCCCCCACCTTTCGAAAATGAGCTGCGCAAACAACTAGGGTGGTGGTGAGTGTCCGAAAATAAGAAACACAGGGTGAAGCGCTGGGGCACATCCTGCTGCTGTCGTACATCGAGTATGCTGGATGGCATGGTGTGGTATAATCTCGTCGGCTGCAAAACTGTGTGTGTGTGTGTGTGGGGGGGGGGGGAAGGAGGAGGGAGGAAGGGCGGGCTGCGCCGTCTCTCCACCTCCGCCCCGCGCAGTGACTACCCTGTCCTACCCCCCGCAACATTTGCTTTTGCAGCGGAGGCTCTCCCCCCTCCCGCTTCTCTTGCCGCGCATGTCGGGTGAGGAGCGCCGTCAAGTAAAAAAAAACGCGAAGAGCGAGTTCTCGACAGCCGCAAAGGAGGTGGTGCTAGCGGAGTTGGCAGGAGAAGAGCTGTCGAGGCGAAAGGTAGAGCAAGCGACGCGGAGCGTCGCTTTAGGTGAGGGACCCTCGCACGCCTCTCCCCTGACCCCCCTCTCCTGCGGCCCTCCTCTGGCCTCTCCCCCCCCCTCACCCACACCCGCACGGCCCTCCGTCTCTTCCAACTACTGCAAGTTCGCTGGAATCACCAGCTGCTGCTCTAACTGTGCACGCTTCTGCACGCCCTCCCGCTTCAGCTTTGTAAGGGCGTCGTTGTGCTCCTTGTTCGCGATGAGCACCTGCTCCTCGGCGCGCCGCTCGAACTCGCTGCACAGGCGTCGCAGGTCGGCCTCTTCCTGGCCGAGCAGCTCGATGCGCTGCTTCAGCGCGGCCATGTCCTCCTCCACCTTCGCCACGTCCTTCTCACCCTTTAGGGCAAGACGGAAGGCGTGGCCGACACGACTCTCAAAAAGGCGCCGATGTGCTGCCTGGGCTGCCACCCGCTCCGAGTGTACGTGCAGCAGCAGCAAGCCACGCTCCCAGCACTCCGCCGTCACCTGGCGCAGTACCTCCAGCATGCACTCGGCGACAAGGAGCGAACGGATGGGGCTGGTGCCGGTGCGGCGCGCCTGGTGAGCCTCGAGTTGGGCGTGCAGGCGCTCCTGCGTCTCCGCGGCGTCGATACGAGAGGACGGAAACGGGCTAGCGTGCTGCACCCAAACCACCCCCGTCGACGAATCCACCCATCGACGCGGCGTGATGAAGCTGTCAATGACGACGCGCACGTTCGGGTCGACGACGCGCTCCTCGGCCCCTAGGCCGAGACTCTTGCGCAGCTTCAGCGAACGCTTCGGGTCACCGGGCGCGTAGGGGATATCGTAGCGGATGAGCGTCTGGTTGGCGTCTACTGGGCCGCTCACGTCGATGTACGCCGCGGCATCCTCCTCGCTAGCGCGTCGTGGAAGCAGCTGCAGGATTGCCTCCTGCAGATCGGCTACACTGGCGCTATTCGATTCGATCTTAGCGCCAGTGTTGCCGTTGTTGTGGCGGCGATTGCTGCCCGTCCTCATTGCCACCGCTGCCGTCGACGAGGATGATCGGGGCGCAGGCGGCGCGGCGCACACAGATGGCATCGCCCGATCCCCGCCAGTGAGTAGCCCAAGCGGTGTAGTGGTGTATGTAGGTGTGGGTGTGGCCGTTTAAGGAAAGAGGAGGGCAGAAGAAGCAACTTGCTCTGCGCTGTGACTGCGCGCGCATGTATGCGCTTGTGTGTGTGTGTGTGTGTGTGTGTGCGTGTCGCGTGGGCAGACGTGCGACCGAGTACGTGCACATTCAGAACAGACGTGTGGGGGAGAGAAGCGCAGCCAAGACGGAGATGGGCAAGAGAACGAAGCGTCATCAGTAGCTGTGCACTCGTGATCGAGGCCGGCGTACACACATGCGACTCCCACACAAAGACAGACACAGAAATGCGTGAGGAGGAGCGGGGGAAAGGAGACGGGAGAGATGCGCTGCTCAGCCACACAAGCACACACACACACACAACACCTCTGAGCTCCAGCACCCACATCACTGCCGTGTACTCCTCGTACGACGGTTTTGTTGGTTTGTTTCGTCTTGCATGTTTCACATGGGCAATCAGCAGTGTACAGGGGCGGCATGAAGCTAAAAGACGGCACGGCGGCGAAGGCGATGTGCGGCGGACTCCACCAAGCCGCTCCTTCTCCTCCTCCTCCAGCCCACCCTGCCCCCTTTTTCTCCCTTCTACCCTGCGCGCATGGCAGACTTAGTAGTAGATGAGATCCTTCATGCTGCGCGGCAAGTCCTTCGGCGGCGCCGCCGTGTCCAGGTACGCGTAGTCGTCCACCAGCGTGCGCAGCGTCTCCACTGTATGCACGAAGTAGGCATCGGAGAGGTACTGATCGTAGTGATGCACGTGGGAGCGGACCGAGTAGAGACGCTCGTATTTGGAGAGCATCGACTCGACCTTGCCTCGAATGGAGCAGTTGTTGGCGAGGAGCAGCATGGAATCCTTGTGACCCAGCGGGCTGACCCCGCACAGCGCTGTCTTGAAGCCGTCCTCGTTCCAGTACGGCATCTCCATCTGCTCGCGCAGCCGTCCGACGCCGCGGGTGAGGTCACCGACGGTTGTCTGCGGGCCGCGTGCGATGAGCGATGTCGCTAGAGTCTTGCCGGCCTCTCGCGTCACAGCGCTTCCTTGACCGTGACGGACATCCACGAACTGGTGCCCCGGGTCCAGGCATGCGGCGATCATCGCATCCACCGTACGTGGCCCAACGGCGGCGTGCTTGCTCGACACACTCAGCGGCGCGATCGCAGCGGTGAGGAAGTGCAGCCGCGGAAATGGGACTAGGTTCGTCGTGATTTCGTTAATGTCCATGTTCAGCGGGCCAGGGAAGCGCATAGCGCAGGTTAGGTTGCTCAGAAGCTGGGCCACAAGCCCGTTCATCGAGTCGTAGGGAAGCCCCTTGGTGTCGGTCGGCTTCGCTGCCGAGAAGGCCTGCGGCTGCGGCACACTGCATGCCATCACGCCACGGCCCTTGGGCCTGCTGCTGAGGGCGCGGTCTGCCATGCGTGCCAGGGCGTCGTTGTCGAGCGGCAGCACGCAGTCCGCGTGCTCGATCAGCTCCTTCAGCGAGAAGCAGCTGTTGTACGGCGCCGTTACGACATCGTCCACCTCGGATGGCATGACGACCGGGCAAATGCGGAACACATGCGGGAACTCGTCCTCCAGCATGCCAAGCACACGCGTGCCGAGCCCGGAGCCGGTGCCGCCGCTCAGGGAGTGCATCAAGAAGAAAGACTGGATGCAGTTGCATTGCTCCACCTGGTTTCGCACCGACTCCGCGATGGCGTCGATGTAGCGGTCGCCGTACTCCATGTGCCCCACAGCCCAGTTGTTGCCCGCGCCGCTGACGTCGGAGACGAAGAAGTTAGCGTCGAAGATGTCCTTCAGAGGGCCACGCAGCATTGCGTGCAGAACGCCCTGCTCCATGTCGACCGCCACACACCTCGCCTTAAGTCGGCCGGGGTGGTTCATGTCCTCGAGGAAGACAGCGTCGCGGGCCTCGGGAAAATGCGAGTAAGCCTTGTGCTCCTGAAGCATGACATCGAACCAGCGCTGGCCGAGCTGGTTGCCACACTGGCCGACCTGCACTGTCACGATTTCGCGGGGCATGACGAAGGTGGTACCTTGAGCAGTGCTGGGCACACGCACGCACACGGCGAGGTGGAGAGCTGCGCAGAGAGACTCCCGGTAAGCGAGCACCACAACGGCTGCTGCAGCAACAACAGCAGCAGCAGCCACGGTAGCGACAACGTCTGTGAGTAGGTGATTTCAACGCACCAGACACAGTACGTGATACGCAGACTCGTGCAAGCCACGCTAAGAAAAAGAAGGGCGATGATGCTTGTGTGTATGCGTGTGTATGCATGCGGCTATGTGCGCGTGTCTAAGGAATGGTGACAAGACGGTCAACTATGCCGAACAGCGCACGTTATCAGTGTCTGTCGATTCTAAGCGGCGACCGTGGATGCCTTGCGCTGGATCACCGGTGTGCGTATGTGTCCATGTACTACCTCGCACAAGAATGGTGAAGGAAGAGCAGCGTGTAGGGAGGGAGGGAGGGGGGAGGAAGAGAAGGTGCGCATGAGTAAGTTTAAGTGTACGTTTGCAGGGGTATGCAGGTGTGTGTGCGTGTGTGGCATGCGGTCGATGTGTCAGTGAAATGGACAGAGTCGGCTGCACTGGGGAGGAGGGAAGACGACAGGTGTGTCGTGACGAGGTGAAGACCGAGATGGGGGGAGCATCTTACCAGAGTCCGCAAGCCTTCAGGGCATGTGGGTGAGGAAGACGCAGAGAGGGGGAGGGGGCAAGGGGCGCGCAGGGAAGACACACAGGCAGTCTTGCATCCATCGCATCCCTTCTTTCCCTCCCCCGGCCCACATGCCGCCCACCAGCGCACGGCCCCTTCCTTGTCCATCTGTAGCACACACACGCATCCTCCTCCGTTCGATTCCGCAACGCCTCTGCGCTACACGCAAACACACAAGCAAAATACGTCTTGGCGCAACTGCGTGTGCCCGTCCCTTCGTGTGTGCTTGTTGTGTGTGGAGGGAGGGGGAGATGCATTGCGCACACATATGAACGGGCGCCCTGGCAACGCGAGAGCTTCCAGCTCAGGGGTACACGGGAAGTCACTGTGATGAGCAGGTGCCCCGTACGCGCGCGTGGGCGCCGCGGCCCCTCCCCCCTCTCGTGGCTCGGTGGGGTGGCTGCTGTGAACATGCAGGACAGCGAAGAGGAGGGGGGAGGCACTCGTCCACAGACACAGACTCATGCACACGCGAACGCGCTCTGCCCCCCCCCCCTCCCACCTCAGCAAGCCGCAGAGAGAGAGGGAATACACGGGGAAGCGCAACGGCATCCTGTGCAAAGAGTCACTCACCCTCTAGAGGAGGTCATCACGCGACAGGGCACTCCGCTGCCGCTGCACCACCCGCAACGCCTTTCGTACTCGCCGCTCGCGCTCGGCCAACGACGTCTCCGCAGCTGCAAATCGCTCCAGCAGATGGTGGAGCTCCGATGAGGCGTGAGACGTCCTTGCCGCCGCCGCGTTGCCGTGGCGGTCTCTACTGAAAGCGCGCATGAGCTGTTTCCTTGTCGTCGCAGCAGCAGCAGCACCGGTGGCGCGTGAATAGTCGCCACGAGGCGCCTGTGATGGTGCATGCACAGGGGCGACGAGGGATGTTCGTTTTGCCAGCAGCGACACCTGCTGATGCTTCTCCCTCAGCTGCCTCTGCTGCTCCTGAAGGTGGTCCAGGGCTGCTGCCAAGGTGGACTCCTGCTTTTCCAGCGTGTCCAGCAACTCCTGCTGAGCAGAGCCACGCGACAGCGTCGATGACGTTGAGCAAGAGGTGCGGCGACTCGTACTTTGACCCGCCCGCGATGTCAGGGGCACCGGCGCTTCTTGCCGGCTGTCATGCACATGTTGCACTGCAGCAGCATGCAAGGGCGAAGAAGAGCTGCGAAACCCGCGTGTGCTACGTGTGTCCGTGGTGCGGTCTGACGGTGGGCTGTAGTCGCTCTCGATAGAAGTCGTGACGGTGCGTGCGCTGCGCTCGCGATGGCGCAAGCCGACGTCACTGTGGATGTAGGCGCCGTGCTCTCCCCGGCCCGCCGTTGCCCTGACCTCAGCATCTTCGCGGGAGATGGGCGACGTGGCGCTGTCAGCACGGTGCTGCGCGTGTCTTGCCGGTGTCACACTTGTCATCGCATGAGACACGTCGACCAGCAGCGGCGGGCACCACTGCTGCGTCGATTTCGGCGCGGCTTTTGCGGCGGATGGGGAAGAGGCACGCGGCACTTTGCTGGTGGAATACGCCACGGCAGAGCATGGGGATGTATCATAGCCGTGGTAGGCGCTCTCCGGCGACGAAGAGTGCGAGCGCGACCCATGCCCACTGACAGCCGCAGAGATGCTGGCTGCGCCACGGTCCAGCGAGCCACTGACACGCTGCAAAGCCGTGGCCGCGTCTGTCGTGCCAGAATGCAGAGCGGGGGCCGAAAAGGCGCGTGGAGGAAGTGTGGCACCGTCAAGCTGCTCCACGCAATCACCCCACTGTCCTGGTCGGCTGTGGCGGCCGGCAAGGGCAGCAGGCACCCCTCCTGTTGCGCCTCCTCCGTGGTGATAAGGCATCTCAGAACGGTGATCGCCGGCGTTTGCCCGCGTCTTGGGTGATGATATGGCAGTGAAGGACGCCTGCAAGCCCCCCGAGAGCGACGCGCTGGAGCGCGAGTTGTCGCTGATGTTGTGATGCCCCGCAGCTAGAGACGCGCTTCGACTCTGCAGAAGCCGCTTCGCACTCTGCAACACCTGCTCGGCGCGAAGTGCGGTGGCCGAGGCGGATGATTGCCGCCCCGCCTCTGAAACAAAGCCGGTGTCGCTGCCTCCAGAGATCGCGGTGTAGTAGTGTGAGGAGGCAGATTGCCTCGGAGAGCCGGCTGCCGCTCCTTCGTCTGCTTGTCTGTCGTACCTGCTCGGCGCGGTGCCTGCGTTGTAAGGATGCTGACGAGGCTGCTGAGCCGCACACGGTGGCGGCGAAGGCGCTGTTGACTGCTCCGATGTCGTAAACTTTGCAGTCACTTCCGTCGCTGTACCTGCAGAGCAGTGTTGCAGCGGTGGTGGTGGTGGACGGAGCCGAGAGCGTTCACTCTGCTGCTGCTGCTGCTGCCCCGTCGGTGCAGCTGGCTGCGCGTCCCTTGCAGCTTGATTCTGACGCAGCACTTGAAAGATGGACGCACGCTGCTGAAGAATGCCGAGTGACCGCATTGCCGTCGTGCTGCTGGTAGCGCCGACGGGTGCGGCAGAGCTCGAGCAAAGTCGGCGGCCGCTGTATCCCCTGGTGATGCCTGCGGAAGCCGTCGAGGTGACTGTCAGCCCAAGGTGGGCGGCTGTGTCGTCTTCGAAGCATCGCATGTTGGGCGAGCGCTCTTGCTCCGTGGAAGAAGAGCGGCTGCCATCATATGGCACCTGGCGCGAAGAGCGATACACCTCACTCCGCGTCTGGTGAGGTGCGCTCGGGCGACGCTGAGAGTGAGCGCGGGCATCCAACGCAGTGCGGCAGCCCAGCTCGCGGTCTACTAGGTACAGCATTGCCCGCTCCTCGGCCGCTACGCCATCAGCAGCCGAGCCGTCTTCGTCAGAATAGCTCATACATCCAGTTGCCTGCCCGGTTTTCGGCCAGCTGCCGTCATCGTCCTCTGTGTCGCCGGCGTCACTCGAGAGGCCGTAGACAAACGCATCGCGCAGGCTGAGGCAATGCTTTGCAGCTGCTGTCACCTCCCTGGCCCCTGGTGTCGCCGGCGTGGGCGACAGCCGCGACAGCTCCGCCATCCACAGCCGCTTCTTCAGCTGCACGGTGAGCTGTTCGAGTCGCGCCGCCTTCGCCTCCGCTACTGCCAAGGAACGTTGCAGTTCTTCTGCCTTCGAAGGCGGAGATGCAGGTGCGGCAGACGCCGTCTGCTGCTGCTGCTGAGCGGTCGAGAGTCGAGGAGGGAGGGTCGCTGAATTGGTGCTCAGCTTGATAGAAGCCGATGCACTTACCGCTTCGATCGGCTTCTCGGACGCTTCGGCTCGGGCCTGCTCTGAAGCATGTGAGGCATGTCGCTGCTTCTCTGCTGTCACGGTGACCCTCACGCCTCCTGCAGAGGCATCAGCGTCATTGTCGTTCATCTTGTGTGACGTCCCAGGGCGCTGACTTCGGCTGCTTGCGCAGCTGCTGCCTCTGCTGCTGTGGTTACGGCTGCTCACCGCCGAGACCGCTTCAGCCACCTCCTCAAGCGTGTGCTTGACGTACTTGCGCATCTTGTGTAAGTTATGACGCTGCTCCGCGCGCAGAGCCTTGAGCTCTTCTCGCATGGTTAGCATCACGCGATCCTCCAGCGAACGGTGCTGCGGCCAAGGCGCGGGGTAGTTGTCCGGCGCCGCGCTGCTGGCGGAGAACGCCGGTGAACTATGCGGCGGTGGTGCAGGTGCTTGAAGACGCTGCTGAGCCTCATTCAGCTCCTCCTCAAGGCTGTCCAGCGGCAGGGGTGTGGGGATAAAAGTGCGGTCCCACTCTTGTGAATGATGTGCCTGTCGTCCCTGCTGCTGCACCGGATACTGTGTCTGCTCTAGCGGTTTCGGCGACGGTTCCAGCCCTGCAGAGCTCGCGGAGCCATGAAAGGGGGCAGCGAGGGCAGGAAGTGGCGAGACGCCAGCACCGCTGGCACGCGCTGTGTAGAAATTCGGGTCTACGGTGCGCGAGGCGGAGTGGGTGCTTGCTACGTCGCCATCGCCCTCTGGCTCGTTCGGCGGTGCGTGACTTGGCGTATACACCAGCGCCGTGGTGTTACGCGCCAGCTGGGCACCTCCTGCAACATCGGCGGAGGCCCGCACCGGTGCGGCAGAAGAGGAAGACTGCGATGCCCCTTTCTGATGCAGTCGCGGCCACAGGGATGTCGGAATCGAGGCCGCGCAGACCACACGGGAGAGGCTCTGTTCACCTGCACCGCCGCATTCGTTGCGTGTGGTGCGGCAACACGCGGAACCGTCTACCGTAAGCGATGGCGGTGAGAGGAGGTGCAGAGACGTGATCGTGGTGTGGGACACAGATGCACACGTCGCTAAAGCTCGCTGCAGGGGAGGGGGCGGGGATGGAAAGGGCTGTGATGCCGCGTGGCCCTCCTCACTCCTCGCCACATTGACGATCACTGGTGTGAGGGCAGCGGCTGAAGCATCGCTCTGACGGCTCGCTGGCTGCTCGGACGGTGGTGGCACATACACGGCCGTCGCGCCCTGTCTGTCGGCGGTCACCTCGGCAGAGTTCTCATGAGTGCTGTCGGTCAAGGCGGGCACTTCAGGGACGTCGCGGCGACGGCTAACGGGTGGCTGAGGGCCCGTGGTCAGCGGCTCACCCGCGCCGGCCGCAGCATCAGCTGAGGCTGAGGCCAGCTCACACAGTAGCGACCGAGCACCGTCTTGAGAGAAGCTGTGGAGCCTCGGCCATGGCGGATGCTCGGCATCGGCGCTCAAGCGACTCGCTACATCGTCGCCAAGGTTACGCGGCGCTGATCCATCGGCTGCAGGGCACATGGTGACGACAGGAGTCACCGCAGCCTGGACGCCACTGTCCTCCTCTGCGTCGCCGGGCCCCCCCAGCCGAGAGGCAAAGGAAGGCATTGAAACGGGGCAATGAGGCTCCCTGTCGGTGCTGTCCTCCCTCGAGCACGCAGGCACGGCGGCGGCATCACCACGTTGCACCGTCAGTGGCGATAGCGAGACGCCACCAGCAGTGGACGGGGCCGCGTACAGCGAAGACGAGCGCGAGGCGGCATCCGGCGAAGCACTGCCCTCCGCCTGAGCCTCGGCACCCGGTGAAAGTGACAGTAGGCGCCGACCGTGTCGCTGTCTCCGCAGCTGCTGATGTGGCGCACCGTTTTCTACTCGGAGTGGCGGAGAAGATGACGGGCTCGCTGAAGCCGTTGCAGCGGTCGGAGGCGGAGTGAGCGGCGACAGTATATCTATCCAGGAGCATTGTGCGTCGCCCGCAGCGCCGCTCGCCCATCTGGCGTCGCCGCATGGCGCCGGTTTTGCACATCCTCTCAGGGTTCGAGCTTTGGGAGTCGACAGACTGCGGAGGGCGCACTCCGGCCGTCCCACAGTGCGACTGGTGTGAGGTCCCGGTGACGATGATGGGCTGCCGCGGCCCTCCGTGCGAATGTGCGCCAGCCCTTCTGTGTTGGCGGAAGACCGGGTTTGCAGTCGGCCAAGCCGCCGCTCGTGGATACCTGGCGAGGGGGCTGCATTCGCCTCCGTCTGTCGTGGCTGTTTGGAGAAACTGGAGAGGCCCTCGTCTTCCACCACTGCGTCCGCCCTCGGCTTGAGTGAGAGGCGAGGAGTGCGCGGAGAAGGGCGACACAACGCCTGTAGCGCAGCCTGTAGAAGTTGCGCGATGTGGTGTGTTGCCTGTGCCACCTCTACCAGCTGGCAGGCATAAGCCTCAAACTCGCACCGCTGGGTGTGGGCCTGTGCGTCGGCATCATGTGATACGGCGGCAGGTGCGCCACTGGTGCCCGTTGGGCTCGCTGTTATCCATCCTCTAGCAGATTGTGCCGCTGGCTCAGAGCTGCGGCATTGGCACCACTGCTCCAGTTGGACATCCAACGCACGCACCGCCTCGGCGTGTAGCTGCAGGAAGCTGAGGAGCTCGTCACGAACACGCAGCGCCTGATCGTAGCGCTGACGCAGCGTTGGCGGTTGCTGCTGCTGGCTGAGTCGTTCTTGAGTCGCTTGGCTCGCCGTCGGAGCACCATCCATGGCATGGTGCGCGGAAACTGAGCCCGCAGTGACAGGTATGGCGCTGGCTTCCTCCTCTTCTTGCGCATCGCCATCGCACATCGAAGAGCGCTTCCAGGCCCAGTACGCCTCAAAGGTGGCGAAGAGCTCCGCAAGTGCAGGCAGGCATCGGGTGGCAGCGAACTCGGCCGACTCGCGCTGGAGGACCTGCAGGCGATGCACGAGAGACGTGACAGAGGATACCAACGATGGCAACGATGACGGCGTTGGTGTTGGTTGGGAGCCTGCTTTGGCGCTGGCATTCGGCGGCCTTTGCTGACGTGGCCTGCTGCTGCTACAACCGCGGCGGTCCGGAAAAATGTTCTCAACGTTATCCATGACTAGTTTTGGGGTGCTCGCTTGCTGTGGAGAGCCGGCTGTGCTGTCCACACCAAAGGCCGGTGTCGCATGCATGGACGCGACGCGCAGCGCGGCCTTCAAGGACTGAGCAAGGCCCATCTGCTCCCCTTGCAGCTCCAGCAGCTGGTCTACATTTGCTCGGCATACTTGATACGGTTCTACATCACGGCTAGATGCCCGCTGCAAAGAAACGAGGCTACGCACAAACGGTGCAGCGGCGACAGGCGCGCTCGAAGGAACTGATGCAGCCAGCTCCGTCGCGGTTGTCGTCAGCTGCGCGGCTGCCAACATCCACCGTGGAGCGAGGTCGGCAGAAGACATGGGCGGCAAGTCAGCATTGGTGCTTGTGTGCTCACTCATGAAGAGCAAAGACGGCGCCAAAGAGAGGTGGGTGTTTCAAAATCAAAGAATGGAAGAGGCACAACGGAGCGAGTCGATGTGCAGTGTGCCAGTCTATGTGTGTGCGTGCATATGGGCACGCCAAGGTCGGAGAAAGGAAGGGAGGGAGGGAGGGGGGCGAATGTGCGGTGTCGTCTATTCTCTGACGTCTATGGAATCCAATCAACAAGAGGAGTGTCCAAGTTGGGGTGTGGGGAAGTCTGCCAGCACAGGAAGGAAGGAGGCGAGAGGGGTCGAGGACTGTCATGCACAGTACGGGTACAGTCGCCTAGGGGAGAGAGGCAGAGACCACGTTCAAGTGGCTACAGTGTCCCGCGTGGCTGCGCACACGTATGCGCGGACGAAGGCTACCGTGTGCGTGTGTGGCCATCAAAGGGAAGATCGCTGCTCGATACACACACACACACACGAGACACACATGTGCACGCAGTCAGCAGAGGTGGGGAGGCAACCTCACACACACGCACGCACGCACACGCCCAGACATGCTCACGCTCTTGCGCTGTGCAAGCGCGTGAGAAGAACAGACAGATGCTCTGGGGGAGCGGGGGAGGGGGGCGGGTTGGTGAGAAGAGGCTCCCTTTCCCTTACTCTCGGTGTTTACCGTTTTCTTTTTCGTTCTGCCACGCGCGCGGGAAGAGAAAAACGGCGACGACGATGATGACAAGAACCAACTAATAGCACACAAAGAGCAGGAGGAGCCAACGAGCCAGCGAGGCAGGAGAAAGAAATCAAAGTGGCTGTGAGGCAAGCCCTTGGGCGCCGTGTCGCTCGCTACGGCATCGCCACAACAGCGGCCTTGCCACGCGAGATGCGCGTCACAGATGATGCAACGCTAAACATGCGCACACTCCACACGGCCACAGGGAGAGTAAGGATGGCGAGGAGCCATCAACAAAGCCTCTCCTCGCGCCTCCCGTCTCGCTCTCGCTCTCGCTCTCTCACGCGCTGTCAGAAGCCATCTTCGCCTTTAGCTCGCGGATCTCCATCATCAACTTCTCTGCCCGGATCGCGTCGCGCTCGTGGGCGTACCAGTAGTTGTACTCCTGGTCTAGGTGGCCGGCCTGAGTTGACTCCACCGACAGCACCGCGCTGAGGCGGTGCGGCGCGTTGTCGTCCTGAATGCTTTCCAGGTTCACCAGCGCCTGCCGACGGTGCATCCGCTCCATCTCAGCGTAGTACTTGACAGCTTTGCGGCGCAGCTCCACGTGCACGCCATCGCGCTGGCGCTCAAAATACTCGGAGATTTGGTAGCGGAACGGGAAGATGATGGCGAGGGCGATGCAGGTCATCATTGGGGCGTAGGCGGTCGGGCTTGACGCCATGAAGCCAAGCGGCGAGAACCACGGACGCTGCACATAGCGGACCATCTTTTCGCCTTCTAGTTTACGCAAGGGAGGTAAGTGTTGGGGCGCGTATTCACGTCGGTGAGTTAGTGACGAAGCAGGAACGGGTTTTTTCCTTTTGGGGGTGGTCGAGCCGTGGAAAGGGGGTGGGGTACCGGATGACGCACAGGCGCACTAATCTAAGACTACTCTTAATGATGGAATAGTGGGCGGACGTGCCTCACTAAGAACTACAAGCGCCTCCTTGTCTGTGACGACAAGAAAAAGGAGAACGGGTGGGGAGGGTCGACGGACGACGCGTTCGCGTTGGCAGACGCGCGTCGGTGGATGCCTACTATACGGCGGTGGGACGGCTGCTGCTATGGCTGCCGCGCGTTAACCCGTCACGGCACGGAGGGTGCGCGAGGGGCAACACGAAATAGGAAGTCAGTGCACGAGAAACTCCAGAGAAAGAGGGGGGGGGGGGGGGGCAAAGTATTGAGGAAAGAGGGAACAACCTGAGCGGAGCAGCAGCCGTCATGCCGACCTCTCACTCACCCGCACCTGCTGAGCACGCCGCACGTGAAGCTGCCGTGTCTTCCCTCCGCACGTACGTGCTTCCCCACACAAGAGGATGGGCAGGTAGAGACCCGCCGTGTTCACAGAAAGGAGGGGCCTACGGTAATTTGTGGAACGCTGCGCTGCTCGCAGAATCGGAAGCAGTGGCCGCCACGCAACCCAGCGTGCACCGGGATCGAGGAAGGAGAGCAGAGGAGGCTGTGAAAGGAGAGCAGAGGTGCACTTCGGCGCCGCTACCGTCCCCTCCCCCCGCTCACTCTAGACGTCCGTGACCCGCTATGCCTGTGGTGGTTGCTTGGCCGGTTATCTTTGGAAACAGTGCGTTGGGGACGATGTATTGATAGACATGCGCAACGCATACGTAGGCGTGTCTGCACTCGCGTCTCACTTGGAAGAGATCTATCCTCAGCATGAGAAGAGGCTCACAGGCAGACAGCCAGCCACTCAGGCAGTCACATGCACATGCACATGCACGTGCACGCGCAAGCACAGAGACAGAGGGGAAGAGCATACACGCGCAGGGGCAACGAGCGCGCACCCACACCCGGCAAGAAAAAAAAAAAGAACATAAGTCCGAACAAACAAGCGGGGGCACATTCCCACGCATGCACGGAAGCGCACAGAGAAAACAACGGTACAGAGAGAAAAGAGCTGAGCTTCACATGGCATCGCTACATCTACATCACGTCGAGAGAGAGAAAAGAAAAAATCATGCACGCACACGCACACACATTTCGCCGTGTGTGCGTGTGCGTGCATGTACATGTGCGTCTCTCGCTCGCAAAATACCGCTATTGGCATGGCATCCTCTTTGTTGCCCCCCCCCCCTGCCCACTCCACTTCACTCCACGTCCACACCGCGGGGGGCCTACACCTTGAAGTTGGGGTTCGCTGCCGCGCCGCACCACGGGCAGCGCTTGGCCGTCAGCACAAACTTGTTCCAGTCCGCCTGGTTCGCCGGGCGATGGCACTGCGCGCACTTCGCCAGACCACCGCCGATGACGGGGTAGCCGGTCACTGCGCACGTCGGGTACACTTTGCCTGTGTGCGGGGACTTCACGGAGCCGGCGAACATCAGCTCTCCGTTCTCTGGATCGGCCACCATCGGTAGCGTGCGGCTATCCGAAGCGGCCGTGTTGTCGATGGACACGGTCAGCACCCAGTTGTTCACCTCCTCCATCGCCTGTGCCGGCACGGTAGGCTCCTTCGGCAGGCGGTACACCTTCGGAAAGTCAGTCGCGGAAAAGTCCGTGTTGTCGATCCCGCTGCTGTCGGTGTCGCCGTCGTCGATGCGCTCGTTGATGTCGAGTGCGCGGTTGAGATAGAGGAAGGCAACGTCCTGCATCCCCTCAAGCCCCGAGCGCTTCGCGGCCATGCCGGCGTCGTAGAACGCCTTATCCGGTGCCACATGCGGGATCCAGCGCGGCAGCCCGAGCATGAGCTGCACGGCAAAGTCCGGCATGTTCAGCTCGGTCTCCATCTTTCGGGACATGTAGTAGATGTGCACCACGCTCGCGAGCGCCGTGGCCTTGGCGATGTCCTCGCTCTTCTGGCCAGACTGCGTCATGCTGTTCACCACCTTTACAAGGCCGTCATGCAGCGGCTGCAGCAGCGTCGCCACCGCGTCGTCGCCCGGCAGCAGCGGGATCACCTTCTGTGCCACCGACATCCACGTCTCGTAGAAGCGAAAGTCGTCCGAATTCATGGCGTTCTTGCTGAGCGCCTCGAGGCACTGCACCGGGTCGCCTTGGCGCAGTAGATGCTGCACCTGCAGGCCTGCCACGTACTGCACCTCCTCCTGCGACCTCTGCGCCGCCATGCGCAGCGCGTTCGCAAAGTCGGCCTTGCTGATGTACGCCTTCATGGCCGCCTCGGGGTCCATCTCCTCCACCACCTTGGCGTCTTTCATAGACCCGCCGGAGATGCTGTCTTGCACGATGGCGCGCTTCACAAAGTTCTCCAGATCAGGGCTCACACGCTTCGCCAGCGTTTCTGCCATGTCAAACTTGCGCGCCTGAACGTACATGTTGATGGCGGCCCTGTAGTCCTCACAGTCCTCGAGGCACTTACCGGCCTCGACGTAGCGCTGCGCCGCCTTGAGCTTGTCGATGGCGCTGCGCAGCACCTCCTTCAGCAAGTTGCGCGCGTGCTTCTGCGCCACCTTCACGGCGCGCACCCACAGATTGGCGAGTGTCGCCGGGTCCGGCACCATCTCCGGTGTGGCGGCCAGGTAGGTGTCAATGGCCAGCTGGTACTCGCTGTTCTCCTCCAAGACCGCTCCGGCCTTCTGCGGATCGTTCGAGTTTAGCGCCATGCGCTTTGCCACATCGCTCTGCATTTCCGGGCAGTGCGCCTTCGCCACCCGCTGCGCCTCGGAGAACATCTTCGCGTCGATGTACAACTTCAGCAGCGTCTCCGGCGCGTTCGCGCGCAGGAGCAGCGCCTCGGCCTCCTTGTAGTTGCCCTGCTGGAAGCACACACGCCCATTGGCGGCGCACACGTGCGGCACCGCCGACGGGTCGTGGTTCTCAGCGACGCGCATCGCACCGGTGAAGTCGTGCTGATGTACATACATGTCAATCGCCTCGCGCGGCTTGCCGGACTTGATAAAGGCGTCCTCGGCCATGCGGAAGTCGCCCTGGTCCTCGTAGTGCATGGCGTACTTGAGGTACACGTACGGCACCTTCGCCGGCCGCGCTAGCTGCGCCCACTGGAGCGCCAGGTCAAACTTGGAGCTCTCCAGCGCCGCCTCGATGCCGGCTTCGATAAGGTTGAACTTGCCGAGCAGCCGCACACCCTCTTCGCTGTCCATCACCGTCGCGCGTGACACGACCACCTGCTTCGCCGCGTTGGCGCCGCCGTGCACCTTGGCAATGCGCACTGCGTCGTCCCAGAGATCGCGATCGCGGTACATGGAGACGGCGCGGCTCCAGTCCTTGCCGGCGATAAAGTGCGTCTCGGCTGCCTTGAGATTGCCCTCTTTCTGGAACTGCGCAGCCAGCGCCAGGTGCGTCTGCACAACGTAGCCGGAGCGGTACGCCTGCACGAGCCGCATCATGTTCGTGTAGTCGCGGTTCTTGCGGTACATCATGATGGCGCCATCTGCGTCGTTCACCTTCAGATATATGCGCTCGGCGGCGGCGTAGTCGCCCTTCGTCTCCAGCTGCTTCGCCTGGCTTACGAAGAGCTCGACCAGCTTGTCCTGCTCAAGGTGGCGCTGAGCAACGCGGTACATGTGGTCAGTCATGCCAGCGCGCGAGTACATGTCGACGGCGTCGCTGACGGCGCCACACTTGATGTAGAGCTTCTCCGCCTCGGCGTACTGGTGTACCTCTTCGTAGTGGTGCGCAATGCGCTGGTAGGCGCTCTTGGCGGCCGCGTCGACCGGCACTCCGGAGCTGCCCACGCCGCCGTTGCTTTGCGTCTCCAGGATGGCCGCCGCCTTCGCCCACTGCCGCGAGTCCAGCGCCGCCTTCACGGCCTTGCCGTACTTGCCTGCCTCGTTGTAGTGGTTAATGGCCTGGTCGACATGCTTCTGCGAGACAAGGTAGTCGCCCCACGCCTCCTCCAGCGGGACAACCTGCTGCGGCGCGGCCGTCTTGGCATATTCGACGGCACGGCTGAAGGCGTGGCCTCGCTTGTAGGCGTCGATCGCGCGGTCTGTCATGTGTAGCTTATCGAAGAAGTCGCCAGCGGCCTCGAACACCTGCGCCTTGAAGAGCGCGGCCGCGATCGCCTCCAGCAGTTGCTGCTCGGGCTTCAGGTTGTTCACGGAGACCACCTGCGCTGCACGGGCCGGCGTACCGCCGCGCAGGTACAGGTTGATGGCGTCAATGAGCTTGCCATCCTTCTCGCGCATCTCGCCCGCCTTCTCGTACTGGCGAGTCTCCATCAGCCACGCAAAGTACCGGGCACGACGGTTGGCGACGTCGTCGAGGCCGCGCGACTCGGCGATGGCCAGGCTCTCGTCAAAGCGGTTCATCTCCTCCCACATTTGCATGGCGTCCTCGGCACGGCCGTTCTCGAGGAAGAGCTGCTCGGCTCGCTTGAAGTCTTGACTCATCATGTACAGCTCCGCCAGCACCGTGTAGTGCTCGTAGCCGGTGGTGGCGTCCGCGCTGTCCGCTCTCGCCTTTGCCGCGAGCTGGTGGATGCGCTGCAGCGCGTTCACCTTCGCGACATCGCCCAGGGCGGCGTAGCAGCGCTCCGCAATGAAAAGCTTCATCTCCTGCAGCGACACGTTGGCGAGTGTGCTCCACATCACCTCTGTCCCAGGAGACAGCGACGTGCGCTCCAGCAAGTCGCATGCGCGGTCCAGGTCGCGCTCCTCCATGGCGGCGCGGAACTCAATGAGCGACTCGTCCAGCGCGTAGGCGACGGTGCTGACGCCTTCGTCCACAATCACCTCCGTCTTGCCGTTGCCGCGCTCCATGCCCTCCACCTCGCCGCGAATCGGCACGATGGTGACGCGTTCCGGCGACTCGACATTGTACCACACGCAAAGTTCCAGGCGGCTCTGCGCCACGGCGACGTCGCTGCGTGGCACCCACTGCACGTATGTGCAGTAACTCAGCAGCGTGGTGCGCTGCTGCCTGGAGATGTCGTAGAGGTACAGCTGGTGCTGCTTGTCGCGAAACAGCAGCCGCGACGCGCGGAAGTCGAGCTCGAGCCAGTCGATCTTCGACTCGTGCGGCACGCGGGCGATGGAGACGCCGCTCCTGAGGTCGTCGATCTGAATCGTTTGCCGGTCGATGAGGTAAGCAATGACGCAGCGCGAGTTGTACGCATCGAGCGCGCCGGAGCTGCCCGTCACGGGGGTCGGCACAATAGGCGAGCCGGTCGTCGTGTTCACCTCGCGACGCTGCCCGCCGGCGCCTCCGCTGCCCGCCGCGCCAGCACCTGTGTCACTTGCAAGGGGGTTGAGAACACGCACGCTGATGCGGTGCGCGTTGCGCTCCTCGGTGCGGCACGTGCCAAGAATCATGTTCTTGCCATACTCGATGAGGCATAGCTCGCCAACGTTGAACACCATGCAGATCTGCTCATTGTCGAAGGTAAACTTCTCCCGCCCGGTGAGCTGCCACGGCACCTCGCTCAGCTTGTGCGACACCAAGTCACCAAGAAGGAGGGTGGCTGAGGTGTGGGCGACGAGGTAGCGGTCCTGGTAGACGTTCACCTTCTGAATCTCAAAGCCCATGTAGGACTGCAGCACTAGCCGCGTTCCGCTCGCCAGCCGCTTCACGATCACCTGGCTATGGCTCACGTACGTGAACTCGTACGCGCCGCGCATGCGGTAGCGGCGCAGACAGCAGTCGAACACGTCCACAGAGCCGGTGACGGAGCCGGTCACAAGCCGGCTGCCGTCGCGCTTCCATTGCATCGCGCTGAAGCCCTCGCTGTGCGGCAGGTAAACAACAGTGCCCTCCTCCCATTTGTGAGAGCGGATGTTGAGGTCGAAGATGCGGATCTGCTCGCGACCCGCGATCGCGACGGCCTGCCCGCTCGGGTTGCAGACGCCCCCGGTGAAGCTGCCGACGTCCTTCATGTCAAACGGAATCACCTGCGGTTTCTGGCCGCTCTTCGGGGTGTAGAAGGCGACCTGGCAGTCGGTGCCGGCCGCGCAGATGCTTTCGCCCCATGCTAGCATGTACGGCGCGCAGCTGTGGACGAAGAGCCGCTTCGCCCCAGCCACCTCGGCGCCGTCCTCGGTGGCCTCGAAAACATACTGGTAGACGGTGCCGTCGAGGTGGCCTGTCAGGATCTTCGTGTTGTCGCGGCTGGTGCACATGGAGACGGCCGGGTGGTCGTGTGAGTAGAGGACGTGTGACTTGTTCGCCTTCAGCATACCCACCTTCACACTGCCATCCAGCGTGGCGAAGGCGATGAGCTCCACTCCCTGAGAAGACGTGTTGGGCCACACCACGCACGTCACCGGCGATGTCTGCGACAGTTTGTTGCGGATCGCCTTCTTTTCGCCCCACTCCAGCCCGAGACGGTACACAAAGACAATGTTGTCGGACTGCGCAATCGCCAGCAGCGAGCTGTCAGGGGAGAAGGTCATGCCCGTCACAATGTAGCCTCGCCCGCCCTTGTCCGACGCCGCCTTAGTCGCGAATTTGTCGCGCCGCTCGCCCTGCTCGTCGAAAAGCTGAATGTGCCGCGTGGCGTCGGCGACGGCGAGGCGCTTGTTGTTGGCAGAGAAGCAGATGGCCTGCGTGCGGGCTGTGCCCAGCTGGCCCTTCATGATGTTCTGGTAAAACTGCACCTGCATGGTTCAGCGCAACGGTATAGGAGAGAAGGGGGGCACGTCTGTGCGTGTGTGCGCGTGTGTGTGTGTGACTACGTAAGAAAAGAGACCAACCGCGGCAGGGGCAGGGGAGCTCGTTGAGGGTGTTGAGGGGCGAGCGGTGAAGCCCAGCAACGCGCCACCGCCTCCTTCGCTGGCGTGTGCGGGATGCAACCCGTCTGCTTGATCGCGTGCACGGGAAGCAGCGGATGCAGCAGCGGTTGGTCAGTAAAGCGCGCACTTTTCTTGCTCGCACTTCGGCGAGCACGCGGCACGTCTTGATGCTGCCGCTACTGCCAAAACGTGTGTCGGTGCCTGTGTGCTCTCGTGCGTGCAAATCTGTACGAGGCCGTTCGTGCGTCAGCACCTGAGGAACGATGAGGGAGAGGGCGCCTGTATCGAAGGGAAGGAGGTCAGAGGGGTTGTTCTGTTGTTGGTGAAGTGTCATAAGTGGAGATGAACAAGGGAGCGCGGAGATGGGTTCGTGAGAGAGTGTCAAGGCAGCAGGTGTGTGCATCAGGGCAAGGCTGGGCACGCGCATGTGTGGAGCTCGTGGTGATGGAGAGAGATGGCGGGAAGGGCACAGACGCGCATACATCACCACAAAGTCCACTGGAGAAAGGGTAGAGGCGGGGAAGAGAGGGAAGACACACACGAACACAGTTGAACGCGCTGGCCGGCCCCCTCGTCTCTGAGACAGCGGCGTGCGCATGTGTGTGGGTCTCCACGATGGCAGACGTTAGTGCAAAGAGACGCCATACGTTGATAAACAGGCCTCCGTCGTGAGCGGCGTCATGATACACACGTGGGATGGAGCACGCGCTGGAAGGAGAGGGAGGGCAGCAGCAGCAACAGCAGAGAGGAAGCCGGGACGCATCGCATGCATGCGCGCCATTCCACGAGCTCTCTCTTCGCTCACTCCAAACCGCCTTTTCACACACGTCTCTTGCGCTAGACGCTGAAGACAGCGTCGTCCCCATCATCACCGTCACCGCCGGTGTTAGCACTTGTCTGTGGTGGTGCGCCCTGGTCGACGACAGCAGCGGCGGTATCCGCGACGGCCGAACCCGCCACGGCAGGGGCGTTCTCGTCCTTGTGTGGAACGGTTCTCTGTGCGCTCGCCGTCATGCCGCGAAGAGACGCCAGCAGCACGCGTCGCAGCACTCGCATGGGTACCTCTTTGTCTGGCTCGGAGAGTTGAAACACCGGTTCGGCCCCGCCCGCCGCGTCGCCGACCAGAAGGCGACTCAGGAAGCCCTGCTCAATGCAGCTCCGCCGAACCGCGAAGGCGAGCACGGCGGCGTCGGTCGCTCTCTTACGTGTGACGGTATTGTATAGAACGGCACGACCCAGCTTGCGTTGAGACATGGGCAGCTCTGCCGTCATGGCGGTGGTAGAAGATGTCTCAGCAGAGTCACCGTGAGGCTTCGTCAGCGGCGCACACTGTGTTGACTGCTGCTGCCGCTCGTCGCCGTCGCCGCTGGATTCGCTCTTGAGGCCCTTGCAAACCTTTGGTCCCCTTGAACAGCCTCGCCGAGGCCGCTTGCGCTGCTCATGTGCCACGATGAGCAGTGGGAAAGGCTCGTTCCTGTCTACGGCGTGATCAAACAGCTGCTCGATCCACCGGATCTGCGGCATCTCGGCGTCTGATATGGACAAGAGCAGCGAGAAGAGCAGTCGCCCAGTCCACCACTCGCGGCCGTAGTGGAGAAGGAGCTCTTCGCCAGCGTGCAGATCCCGCAGCGGGACGAGCGTGAGAAGGCCGGTGTCGGCGTCTACGTTCAGGGTCACGTTGGCCTTGTGCTTCAGCGCCTGAAAGAGCGCCTCGGCGGCAGTGTACAGCTCCTGCTCAGACGACAGTTTCTGCGCTATCTCCGGGTCGGCGCGGAGAGTCGCCAGCAGCGCTTCGCGCTGCTCGGAGGCGTCTGCATCGCCGGTGCTCTCGTATAGCGCCATGCGTTGGCGATGGCTCTTCCAGTACTCGTGGTTGGCCAAGTCGTCGGACGGCGGCAGTGGCCACGCGACGCCGTCGTTAATGTCGAAGAGGTGTGCCTCGGAGATGAGCGGCGGTGGCGTCCTCAACTCCGGCGGTGACAATCCGAAAGCGGATGCTGGAGCACCAGCGGAGCGCTCCCGGAGAGTTTCTGCGGTGGGTGATGCGGTCTTCCGACTAACTGGGTCGCGCGGTTCATGTACAGCAGGCATGTCGTCGGTCCCATCGGTGTGATCATCCATATCCGCCTCCTCGCTTTCTGGCGTGTGCGCAAAGGACGCCTTCTCCTGCGCCGCCAGCCTCTGCAGCTGCTCCTCGCTGAGCTCCTCGCCGTTGTCCAGCGCTGCCTCCAGCTTGGTTATCTCTGTATGCGTGCTGCAGCGGGCCGCTCGCGACGATGGCGTGGTCGACGATGTGGCCGCCTTGACGGCGGTGGAGGCATGCTTGAGGTATCGGTGATGATGGCGACAGCACCACGCCTGCAGGCCAGTGACGTCGGGGCAGAGGGGTGCCGCGGAGCTCGGCGCAACCAAGTACCAGCCATCCTCTGTCGTCACGTGCAGGTAGGCAGATGTGCTGAACATGTGCCGAAGGGCCAGAAAGCGGCGCAGCGAGATGCTGTGTCGAGGAGCAAAGGCCAAGTTCAGCACAAGCGGTGGGGCCTGTGAGACGATGGCGGATGTCGAGCTGCGAGGAGCGTCCGGCCGCTCTGCGCTGCTGTCAGCTGTGGCGGCAGTCGTGGTGGTCGCGGCGGCAGAAGCAGCGGTGGGTAGTACCTCGATGGGGTGAAACTTTTTTATCGGCTTTGTGAGAAACACGCCGCGCAGCCCGGGGAGGCGCTCGCTCGGACCAAGGCGCGTCACGACATCCTTCGCCTGCATCGTGGTAGATAGCAGCGATGACGATGACGACGGCGGCGCTGGCGAAGAGCGCGAAAGTTGCATGTCGCAGGTGGCAAAGCTGCGTCGCTGCACCTCCACTCGTGCCTCGCACCGTCGCTGCAGCGGCAGCCGCCGGAGCAGCCACGAACTAGCACTGCCGCCGCATGGCCTTCGCTGTAGTTGTTGCAAGAGAGAGAGAGGCGTCACGCCCGATAGGGGATATGGATGCAGCGGCATATGTCTAGCAACTGTTGGTATGCCCTTTAGACTGTGCAGTGCGCACACGGTGCAGTGTGGCGAGTTGAGAACGTGCAGGGATCGACCGCAGACGAGATGGAGAAAAAAGGCACAAGCACACAGACACATAGACACGCATGCAAAATCATAGCGCCCGAGGAGGAAGCAGTGGCTGTCCTGAGCATGATAGCGGCCAAAGGGCGGTGCAGTCGCCCCGCATCAGCAGCCACAACCTTGAGGGCCGGAGAGAAGCGTTTTGGAATACGTGGACATTGTAAAAGTCCAGTAAGGAGGAGGAGGAAGAGGGGGGAGGGGTACACGTTGAAAAAGAAGGGAAAGGGCAAATACGCAGATGTGCAGATGTGCGCACACACACACACATGCACAGGTAAAAAAAAGGAAACACAAGAAACCGCCAATGCCCTGCGCGTGTGCTTCTTGCTCAGCAACACTGTGCCTTGTGCGTGCCCGCATGCGTGGCCGAACATTCGCGGTGTCAAGAACTGTACATCCAGAAAAGGGCAGGCAAGAAAGGTGCGCGGTGTGCTGGCCTCGCTGCATGCGCGTGTGCGTGGAAGGGGGAGGGGGGTGATTGCGTGAGACACCACACACAGTCGCAGTACCCTCTTGTTTGTTTCACAGTGAGGGGATATAAGGAGAACGAGAAAACGGCGAGGGGCAACTGGGCGGCGGACGATGAGGGGTGAAATGATTGCGGGATCGCAACGGCTGCTCGCCCCACCCCCTCCTCCCGACAGTCTCTGCCGTTCGCGCATCCTTCGCCCCACCCCTTTCTCTCTCTCTCTCTGCATGTTGCAGGCGTCCTGAGATGCGACCACATCGGTACGCCTTCTCTCACCCCCCCTCCCTCACCCTTCTCCGTCATCTCAGTTCGTGCGGTGTTAGATGTGTTCGTTGGAGTATGCACGTTGAAGCTGTCGACAAAGGCGTCGCTCGTAGAGGGAGATGTGCGGCTGCGGGGGAGCAGCCGGTGGGTGTGCGGCAGCTGCGGCATCGGCCGCTTTTGGCCTGCTACTGTTCTCCTCCCCACGTGCATCAACGGCACTTCGGTCGCGCGGTGGGGCATCACTCGAGCGTCGGGGAGTTGACCTTCTAGAGCGCAAGCCGCGCCGCGCCAGCTTGAGAACAGCGTTGTTTGGGATGTTCCCAGCTCGCCGACCGTCTGCGGGCTCGTCCTTCGCCTTGGCACGAAGCGGCGCTGCGGAGCCCGCCCTCGAGGCGCCACAAGGGGCACCTCGTGACGCGATACGGTGGCCTGCCTGTCGACGCAGGGCCGGCGGCTGCGGCGGAATCGCTACACCCGATGATGATGCGGATGGCGCACCGCCGCCGATCACTTGCGCGGCAGCCGCCGCCGCGGCCGATGACGACAGCGGCGCCGCCGCAAGAACGTAAGGAACGTCGAAGAAAGAGAAACTGCGGTTTCGCCCCTCTGTCGGCTGCGACGTGCAGGCGCCGCCGCTGTCCGTGTTGGCCGCCAACGACGATGACAGCTGATGCTGGCGACCGGGGCACAAGGAGGCGTAGCATCGATCCGTCCGCGATGAGGATGGGCGGCCGCGCCGCCGGCGGAAACCATTCCGCGATGGCGCAGCTGGGCCACTGCGCGAAACTGTGTCATTGGACGACTCTCGATCCGTCGGATGCAGGTGGGACCGGTAGTGGCGCTGGGCGGCTGACCCAGAGGGACGCCGTGATCGCGCTAAACGAGTCGGGCGGTCTTCAATCGCCTTGGCGTTCGCAGATGCTGAGTCGGATGCGCCTATGGCTGTTGTGGTGTCCGCAGCGTGACAGGACGTGTAGCCATTTTCCTTAGAGGCCACACGCAGACTCATCGCGGCAGGGTCGCAGACGGGTTTGCTGAGTCGACTCACCAGAGCCTCCTCCTGTTTTCGGGGAAGTGCGGTGGGGAGCACGCCGCTCATGCGGAACATACAAGGCACGGGCGGCGGTGGCCTCACTGCGCTGCCGGCGGAAGCCACCCGGGATGTGGTGACGGACGAGGCCCGCCCGCCGGCGTGCATTGAAGCACGCGTGGCACCCATGATGACGGTGGGCAGAACGTTGGGGGTAGACGTGCGCGACAGCGTTGGAGGCGGCAGAGCCGAGCGTGTCTGGTCCACGTCTACGCCACCGCCGTCCTTCGCGGCCGTCCCAACTAGGCTCGCCTCTGTCTCCTCCCCTGGGTGGTACGTCAGAGCGGCAATCATGTCGGGCATCGCGTCCGAGTCTGCATCGCTGTCCTCGCCACCGTCGCTGCTGAAGGTCGCCTTCAGCTCCTCCCGAGACACAAAGCACAGCGCCTGCCGCACTGGCTCATCCTCCTGCTCCACACGCGCGAAGCACTCGTAGCGGTTGATCGGGACAGTATGGCGCCGGAGCGTGTCCATGAGACGGCGCGCCTTGGCCCGCGCCACGACGGAGATGCTGATCTCATCGAGGGGACGCTGATCGAGGTAGTGCGACTTGAAGGTATCACTACTGGCGGAGGCAGTGGTGCCCGCCTTGGGACAGCTGCTACCGCTGCTCGCCCCCTGCGGGTTCGAGGCGACTATCGCACAGTCGCTTCCTGCCCTCTCTGGGGTTGCCACCATGTTCGTGGCAGCGCCCCTTTTACGGCGCTTTACCCTCCTGCGGTAATTGCCCGCCGTCGCAGATCCCCAAATCGGCTGCTCATTCCATGTCCCATTTCTGCCGCCACTGTCGCCAACAGCCTTCTCAGTGACGACGACCGAGATAGCGGGGCGGGCACCGGCAGAGGCGCCGCTCCGAGCGAGCAGGTTGCTCACCGATCTGCTCCCTCCAGATCCCTCACATGACGCTGACAGCACAAGGCTCTCCACCGCTGCGCCTTCGGACGGGTTCTCTGCTTCCTTGCTGGCCGCGCTCGATATAGGTGCTACGCATTCAGGGATTGCCTCCACCTCGATCTGCAGGCGCTGCGTGATGGCCTCGAGCACCGCGCGAATCAGCCCGACGCTGCGCAGGTAGCGCACCACGGGCACAGGGCACACCTTCGACATCTCTAGCGGAAAGAGACCGGCAAGCGCCATGCACCACGTCGGCAGCACACGCCACTGGCCGCTGTCAGTCACCGGTGTCAGCTTCGTCTGCGAGCTGCGCCGGCTGCTGCGTCTCGATGGAAACGAGGGTGACTGTGATGATAATGCTGCAGATGTCGGTACAGTGACCGTATACCTGGGGTGTTGTGGGAAGTGCAGCGCCACCTCCTGCCGCGACGCCGTCTCGTCGCCGGCGGGGACATTTCGAGGAAGCGGCGATGTCATGTCGACCCTCACCTCCTTCAGCTGGCACTGTATAACGCGGGCGAAATCGCTCAAAGTCAGCCCGCCTGAATGCCCTTCAGACTGCATTGTGTGCGCGATGGTGCGGGCGACGTCGTCGAGGATTGGCTGCGGTGGCAGCTTGTGGCACCCATTGTGCCGCAGCTGGTCTAGGAGCGCGTACCAGTCGCTAACCCTCATCGTCGCGGAGGCCGTCGCCAGGGGTGTCCGCAGGCACAGCTGGAAAAGGGCGTGCATGCCTGCGGTTCCCGCAAAGACTGTATCGAACACCGACGCAGCCGGGGGAGCGGCGGTCTCCGTCGCGTCTTTCGTGACACACACCGGCGAGGACGCTGCCGCGGTTGCAGGAGACCGTTGTTGGTCATCCACAGAGCGCTGCATCGGCGACACGGAAGAGTATAAAGGGGAGCTTCGTAGTGGTCGGGTGTTGCTCATAAAACTGGGCACGGGCAGTCGCTGCTGCTGCGCAGAGCCTGATCGGTGGCGTCGCGTCAGCTGTGGAAAAGAGGGGGAGCGCTCCCCACGTGCTGGGCGCTCTGTGGAGTCGTCGTTGACGTCACCGTAGGCCAGCTTGCGATCAGTGGATACATGATGGCCGTTGACACTGTTTACCCTCGGTGTGCTGTCATTGCTATCATCGCCGCGGAGATGGGAGCGACTGTCCACCGGAGAGACAACGGCTGAGCTTCGCCCTGGGCCACGGTCTGCCTCATGGTCAGCAAAGTCGCTGTCGGTCGCAGCACCGCCAACGGCGGCAAGTTCACTCGAAGAGTCAGCCGAGCTGCGTCGTTTCTCCACTGTTCGTTCAACGGGAACAGGGGCAGACGGGTCGGCGAGATTCGAAGGCTGCATTATCATCGTGGAGACCTCTTCGAGCGTGCTGTGTCGCCCTTGTGTCTTGTGTAGGACTCCCGCTGAAGCGATGCGCGTGGCAACAGACGGCGCAGTCACACTTGCTTGCTCGTCGTTCTCGGCTACTGCTACTGCGGAGGCAGTCGCTGCAGCCACAGCGCCAAGCCAGACCTCCGGATCGACCAAATGCTGCTCTGCCTCCTCGCCCGTGTCCGCTGCAGACGTGTCAGCGACGCTGGAGACCGGCGAAGCGTGCGCCGAGGTCGCGGCACACCACGGCAGTGCCTGGAGCGCTGAGGTGACCTCATTCGTGTAAACGCCACCCTTCTCCACGTACAGCTGGAGTGCCGCCTCCATCTGCTCCGTGGACAAAGCAGCAAGCGAATCGTTGGAGAAGGGCGCCGCCGAGTCCGGCGGCTGCGCGGCAGAGCTGTGAGCGCCCGTGAAAGCGCCGTCCACCCGCTTCGGCGTCGTCAGCGACGAGCTCGCAGCAGGCGAGGGACAGGAGGAAGATGGCCGCGAAGACCCACCGGTGCCACCAACGGTTACGGAGGCAGCAGGAGCGGGGCTCGAGCAGGTTGAGCGGATATCACAGCACGCTGCCTCGCCCACCCGCGCACCGGATCGCGGCGGCAGCATGGGGGACATATGGCACGTTACAGTGCCGTGCGTCACGCTCGTCTCTGCTCTGTGGTGACTGTCGTTCTCTGGCACGTGTTCAAGCATCTCGAAGCAACTGCTACAGTTCGACGACTCCGACACTGCGTAGCGATGGACATGGCCGCTATTACCATCGCAGGAGCGACGCAGCCGGCTGCCGTTGGAGCTGGTGCGGCTGCTGCTGTATGTATCTTTCTCCTCCATCTCCGCGTGTGGCACCTCCGTAAACTCGACAGAGCGTGGAGTCTGTGCGCCAATGGCGCGGTCGCCACGCGGCGATGGGCCGATGGTTGGACGGCCATGCGAAGCAGACAAAGAAGAGTGAGAGCCGGAGAGTCGCTCAGAGCTGCGGACGCCCTCCGAGCGGTGAGTCGTCGACGAGGACGAGGACGGCATAGCGTGCGTGTGCGTGCGCTCTGGTCTTGCGTACGCACCTTGTAATCTCTCCCTCACTTGTGTCCGCGATGATCAAATAAAGCGCACGTGCCCTCCCCCCTGAGGGGGTACTGTGTGCGGCGTTGGCAAGACGGCCCCACCGAGTTGGATGAGCCTCTTCTCTGTTGCTCCGTCTGCGCGCCTCGTCGCTCGTCGCGCGCCCTTTGAGAGTTCGATACGAGACAGGCAGGCAGACAGGCAGAGGAAAGGTTCGCAGTGAACGCGACCGCGCTCAAACCACGTGCGAATAGAGGGAGACGAAAAGAGTTCGAGAGGCCAGCGCAGATATGCGTCGTGCGTGTGTACTTCCTCCGCCAGTGAAAGATAAAGGAGGGAAGCGAGGCCAATGTGCCGGACTCGTGCGCAGCGGAGAGGGAGAATAGGCGCCCGTCACCCGTGTTTCAACCGGCACAGAGAGAGAGAGATACAGAGAAAGAGAGTAGCGTTTCGTTTCGTGCGCTTCGCCGATGCGTCCACTGGGTTAGGATAGGAGGGTGCCAGCAGCACATGTGGAGCTGGCTGCGCCTTGTTGGAAGACGTGTACCCTCCCCTTCTCTTCCTGCTGCCCTTACTTCTCTTGCAGCGACGACTGCTACAGCAGCACCAGCAGGTCGTAGCGGTCACCAGCATGGCCAGAGACCAAAATGTGCGCCGCACGACACGGGCATCATGGGAGCAATCGATAGATGTATGTGGTATAGAAGGAGGGTGTGCAGAAGCAGACGCGAATGGTGGTAGATTAGAGGGTAATGGCCAAGATGGAGCGCAGTGCTCGAGACGGCGGTGGCGGACCTTTGGCTTTGGCCTCCGTCACGCGCTGCCGCAGTAGCGGGTAGGAAGACTAGCAAAGGGAGCCCGTGGGAGTTGATAGGCACCCTTGTCAGTGTGCATGCGTGTTGGGGGGGGGGGAGCTGGTCTTCGAGCACTCGGAGAAGACGGCGACGTGTCTCGCCCGTGTCTGATGCAGGGGGACGGAGGTCAACTGGAGCCATACCTTTCCAGGAGTCGCGGGTGGTGGCGTAGAAAGCCGTGATGTGTGTATTGTGTTTAAACGAAATGGTGCGGAAATTTTCTGCCTGAAGAGGGGGGCAGGCGAGTGCGCACAGACAGACGGAAACGTGCGTGGTGCAGTGATTCGTATACAGCAAGGAAAGGGACGAGGGGGACGAGTAGGGCAGGGGTGCAGCATCCACCACACCTCAGGTCTCTCTTGGCACGCCCTTCTCTTCGTCTTCCCATGCACACCCGATGCCTTACGCCGTCGACACCGCCTCATCATCGATGTGGCCCTCATCATCATCCTCCATGTCCTCGTCGCCCTCCCCGTTTCCGTGCAGGAGCTCTCTTAGCGTTAACTTGTGTGTGACACCGTCGGTAACGGCCTTGGCAGCGTCTGCCTTCCCTGCACGCTCCTCGTCTCGCATGGTGGGGGCTTCCTCCACGCACAGGGTCTCGCGACGCAATACCACGCCATGCTGCCGCGCCGCGCAGTCCTTCGCGCACACGTACACCGTGATGGTTCCAAAGTCGCAGCCGTCATCAACATTAGCAGGAATCGCCTTTTCAGTGCCAGTGGCGGCCCCGGACGACGCAGATGCCTTGCACGCCGTCGTAGATGCGCTGTGCGATGCGACAGGTGGCTGCTTGTCGACTGCATTGCCTTGTGTGCTGGCTGCTGCCGGCGCCCCTGCAGGAGCCGCCATGGCGGCTGCGTCTGCACGCGCGAGTGCAGTGTACTCGCTGACGTGCAGGTAGTACAGGGATGTCGGCATCACCTGCAGCTCCGCTGTCTGCGCAGAGCCGCAGCAGGCGCATGCAGGGATGGTGACCATGGCTTTCACCTTGTCCGGGTTCATGAAGATCGGTTTGACGTCCTTCGCGCGCAACGACGCAGATGTGGCTGCTGCTGCTGCCACGGTGCGCTCGTAGTAGCGCAGTACTTGATTCGGCGCTCGAGCAACCCGTGAGCGGAACTTCTCGTAGTAGTAGTCCGTTTTCTTGTTCTTCAGGTCTACCGTCTGCTCCAGCTGCTGCAGCTCTTCATCTGTGACGGTGCTCCGCGCGTTCTCCTCCGCCATCTTGATAAGCTCACGCTCGATATCCGTCGGCACCACAACCTCCTTTGACGGCTCCGCATCGATGTAGACGTAGCATGGCGGCAGTACGGCCTCGGGCAGCTCCGACGGCAGCAGTGGACCGGTCTCAATCACCTCGTCTTTTTCCTCTTCCTCGGAGTTCTCGGCGAGCGCCTGTTCATCCTCCTGATCCACCTGCACGCTAAAGGCCACCATGCTGCTCGTCGGCTGCCGAGAGCAGTAGCCAGAGTTACAGGCAAACACGTACATCATGCGGTGGTGCGGACGGCTCGCCGAGGCTGTTGGCAGCGGGCTGTACGCCTGGGTAAGGAGGCTCATAGCATGGCCACAGACACCGCAGCTCGTCCAGCGACGTATCTGCGCCTTGTCCGCGTCACTTAATGGCGGAAAATACGTCGGTGTGCCACCTAATTTGGTTTCAGAGGTGAGTCGATCGCGTTTGTGGGACATGTAGCCGTCGAAGAGGCCCAGCAGAACATTCGACGGAGTGGCGCTCATCGTGGGCACAGGTGCCCGTGAGTGCGCGCGTGCGTGTGTGCGGTACGATCGTAGAGGTGCGTGATCCCAAGGCAGCTAGTGCAGCCACCATTGCAGATGCAAGATGGGTGGGGGATGAGCGGCGATGATGAAAGCCACCGGAGTGTTCCTCAGTCGTTGAAAGCTCGGTCTCTGTGCCTTTCAGTCGTTCTCTTCCTTCCTGCTCCTCTTCAGTGCGCACACAGCCGACGCCAGAGGTGAAGAGAGGCACGGGTCACGGGGACGTTGATGTGCGTGCACGCAGACGGTGCTGCAGTGCCGACGGTAAGAATGGCGGCAAGAATGACGACAAGAATGACGGCGGCGTCATCGCGAGGGTGTGTGAGAGAGATGAAGAGCAACGCGGTGGTGGTGGTGGTCGAGAAAAAGAGAAAATGTGCAGAGAGAGAAAGAGCGACGAGGTGATGAAGAGTACCGCAGCACGAGGGGGCACGCAGACACAAGCACACACGTGCACCCTGACATGCGCGTGCGACTTCCTTGCACGTCCCGTACAACACGAGACGTGCGAGAGAGAAGAAAGGGGGTGGAGGGGCAGCCTTGCTGCCACCTTTGCAGAGTCCGCAGCGCCGATGGTGTTCATCGCGCTACATCAGTGGCTGAGAAGAGAGAGGGGAGTGGCTTCGTCACTACCAACTTTTGAGTCGTGAACCTCTCTCTCCTGGTGCGTGTTGCCTGTGTTATTGTTAGAGCTCCACGAAGGGGGGAATGCGGGGGGAGGAAGAGCTGGGCGAGCGCATCGGTGCGCTCTCACGACGACCACCAACACAACCACACATGTACCGGCTCGAATCTGTGTGTGTGTGTGTGTGTGTGTGTGTGTGTGTGTGTCGGTGTGGGTGTAGCGATGGCTTCTTTGCCCTCACCCACCCACCCCCACACACAAAACCAGAGTTGGGCGCACATTACGGCTTGTGTGCAACGCCATTCTTTCAAGAAAGACTCGCACACGCGCGCTAATGTGTGTCCGTGCCTGTCTAGCTGTCCAGATGACGAAAGGAGGGGAGGAGAGGAGGCGGCGGTGATGATGATGACCGTGGAAGAACGGCCAAGCATCATCACGACAATCCGCATTGTTGCTGTTGCCCTGTTGCTTGATTCCACCTTCGCAACCCGCGATTATACGCACCATTTTTCTAATGATAATACCACGCTCCCCAAGGCGACGCATACGTGTGTGTGTGTGTGTGTGTGTGTGTGTGTGTCACTGATCCACGCACATGGCCTTGTCTTCCCTCCGATTTCAATGAGGCAGCCCTCATCTGGAAGGTGGTGCGGATGCAGAGAAGGGCGGAGAGGAGAAGACAGGAGTGGTGGAGGACGCACGTGCGCCGCCATCGGAAGCGAG
This sequence comes from Leishmania donovani, assembly GCF_000227135.1. Classification (NCBI taxonomy): domain Eukaryota; phylum Euglenozoa; class Kinetoplastea; order Trypanosomatida; family Trypanosomatidae; genus Leishmania; species Leishmania donovani. Next base: position 390,956 of record NC_018248.1, on the reverse strand, counting down.
AGGAAAGAGGGAGAAGTCAACGAGCACAAAATCTAACGACAGAAAAAGGCGCACGGACATGGCGACACACCCTCGGAGGAGACCGACGGACAGGAGGAACAGGACGAGGAGGGAAAGGGCAGGAAAGGGCAGGAAAGGCGGAGGTGAACAAGTGCACGGGAGGAGGGCATGTCATGTGTATCATCATCACGCACACGCAGACACAAGCATGCCCCCCTTCCTCTGCTTTTCGTGGTCTTCGGCTGCTCTCGTGCTTACCGGGCCCACCCCCACTACAAAGTAGCGAAGAGGAAGCCGTTCACGACAAAGAATAGCACGTACTCGGCCACCGTAAAGGGCAGGAGAAAGATGTTGATCGGGAAGGGGTTCGCATCGGTGTGCGTCACCTGCCAGAGAAGCCCCATCGATGCGACCATGGCAGCCAGCGCCTTCGCCTTGGGGCTTTCCAGCGTTATGTCGGCCTCCAGTAGCCCGTGACCATTCGCGATATGTACGGCGTGCTGTACAAACATGTGCGCGCCACGGATGCAGCAGTGCATCATGCCAATGGCACCGCACATCATGGACGCCAGCGTCATGGCGATCACGTTAGCCGCCGTTTTCGCGATGACGCCGGACCACTTCTTGTGCTCCACTGGCAGCGCGTCCTTCAGCGTTGCCTCCAGCGGGATATAAGCCATCGCCATACTCGCCAGCGATCCGCCGAGTGCAAGCGACCGGGCAAGCTTCACACGCAGCGCCGCAATCACCGACATGGCTGCAGCGCCAATGGTGCGGCCCGCCGCCTCAGCAGCTTCAATGTCCACCGACTTGAGGAACAATGCGACTTTACGAGAGAGCAGGTCGGTGTCGCACACCTCCTGCGCATCTGTCACGCATTCGCCATCGGCGTCGATGCAGTGGTCCTTGCGGTTCTGCTCCGCTGCCCGCTCGTAGTTGTGGTATAGCACCTGAAAGGAGTGCTTGAGATCCTCCCAACACAGCAGGTGCACTGTCTCGACGACAGCGATCAGCATTGTGTAGGAGCCGCCGAAGAAGCAGAGTGCGAGGCCGAGCAGCATCGGACCGAGCTCATCCAACTTAAACCTGGCAGCCTGCTCCGTAGCGATGGAGGCGTAGCTGGCCGCCTTGGCGATATAAGGCGACGCCCTGTCCAGCTCCTTGAAGGCCCGGTGCGCCATCTTGTGCGCCTGCGCGAGGTGGTCATGGTACTGCGGGTAATTCTTCTCCACCGCCCCGAAGAGCGTGCGCAGCGGCGACTCGAGAGAGAACGACATGCCTGGAAGCGAACAAGGCCAGCTACGAACACCAAAACCAATAAACAGTGTGAGTGAGTGAGTGCCGAGCAGAGCGGTAGCGAAAAGGACGGACCACACACAATGCGAGCGCACAAACTTGATGCTCGTCTACTCCGCGGTAGTCACATCACCGTAGTTATGGACGCGCCGCCGTTGTACACCGGCGAGTTGGCAGGGCAAACCCACCGCGGCAGCAGTGAAAGGAGTTGGGGGTGCAGGATAGTGGAGTGTGCAAGGATAACGTATGTGTGTGGGGTGGGAGAGGAAGAGGAGAGAGAGAGAAGCAAGTGGCATACACATGCATACATGTACACGTGAAAACATCTACTCGGATAAGGGAAGAGAGCGAACAAGGCATCGAACAAGCTCCCCTTACTTTCTCCTCCTCTTCCCTCACCGCAGAGGTGCTTGGACGTCGCACAACAGGAGGAGCGAAAACTCAGACACACGTACCCATGCGCGAGGTGTCCCCGACGCATGCACCGACGCGTCTGTGCATGGGTGGCCAGCTCCTGCCCTCGCTGATGTGAGATCAGAGAGAGAGTCGGTGGGAAGGAAGAGAAGAAGGCAGTTTAGAGTGAGTTGGGGCGGTGCCGGGTCTCGACCCGTCCCCTCCCCCCCCCGTTCTCTGGCCTGTTGTGGGCGTCGCCCGGTAGGGGCGGAGGGAGGAAGCGGACCGCTGCGCGCCGCCTTTGCGGAATCGCTGCTTATCTGTTTGACGAAGTCGGTGACGGCGCAGGGCCCACCCCCTCCTCTCATCCGCCGTATCGCACCCGGTGGCGGACGTGATGGAGGCTGGTCAGGGTGGGACTGCCTTG